>NW_024396826.1:0-41475 GCF_004115215.2 Ornithorhynchus anatinus
CAGCTGCTCATTGCTTCCATAGAGCAATCTGGATTCCCAACATGCCTCACTGGCCTAAGTTTTTCAGCATTTTAAATGTGTGTATGTTGTCTGCTATTCTTCCTTATTCTCTCGTGGGCAGGACAGGCTTCTCTCGAGGTAGCCAAGGCTGGATGGTCCTTCTGCTTCTTCTCATTCGTACCTGGGGAGAGATAACCTTATTTATTTTCTTTTTAATTACTTTTTAAATTATATTTAATAATAATGTTGGTATTTGTTAAGCGCTTACTATGTGCAGAGACTGTTCTAAGTGCTAGGGTAGATACAGGGTAATCAGGTTGTCCCACGTGAGGCTCACAGTTAATCCCCATTTTACAGATGAGGTAATTGAGGCACAGAGAAGTGAAGTGACTTGCCCACAGTCACACAGCTGACAAGTGGCAGAGCCGGGAATCGAACTCATGACCTCTGACTCCAAAGCCCAGGCTCTTTCCTCTGAGATTGCTTTGCTCAATTTTTGGATCCTGGGAATGCCCAGATACTCTTTATTTATTTCCTACGGGAAACCATACTTTGTTTAGTGCTCTTTCACTAGCACTCTATTTTCATGGAACTAATTAAGAGCGCTCACTGAGGCAGAGCTGTTATAGAATTCCACCCTGGCATGGCATTTGGTTATTCACCTTGGCTGGAGTCAGAGGTTGGACCTGATGATCTCTCAAGGCAGAGTGGTTGGAATGGAAGGAACATGGGTCTCAGAGTTAGGAGTTGGGTTTTTAGTCCTAGTTTTGCCACTGGTAGGCTGCGTGACCTTTTGTAGCAAGTCAGGCAAGCTTGTCGGGCCACGGTTTTCCTCTTTTGTGAATGGATAATAACAACTCTCAGGGATGGTATGAGGAGAAAAACATTATGATTGAGATGAACATGTACTGGAAATAGAAAAGTGCCTTAAAAATTCAAATAATTATTGTTATTGAGATCCCCTTGCAACCTTATTAGTTCCTGACGCTAAAACGCCCTTGAAAGGGAGGAAATTATGCTAGATTGATTTAATTTTTATTCTATGAAAGAATGGATAATTGCATAATAGACAGAGAGTTAAAAAAGAGATCGGTAAGATTTCAGTGAGTTTTTTTTTCTTCAGTCTAATTAACTTTGGAGCTGCTTTGCTTATAATAATGATATAATAATAATTGTTGGTATTTGTTAAGTGCTTACTAGGTGCCAAGCACTGTTCTCAGTGCTGGGGTAGATACAAGGTAATCAGGTTGTCCCAAGTAGGGGCTTACAGTCTTCATCCCCATTTTACAGATGAGGTCACTGAGGTACAGAGAAGTTAAGTGACTTGCCCAAGGTCACACAGCTGACAAGCGATGGAGCCGGGAATAGACCCATGACCTCTGACTCCCAAGCCCGGGCTCTTAGCTACGTTTATATATGTAGTCAAGGACTAATATCAGCCATCCAGTATTTAAAGCCACTAAAGAAGATATGGATTTAGACACTCCATCCAGGGGTCTCTTGAAAGTTCTGCATAGGCTCCAGCTGCCTTGACTGACCAGACCTCTCAAGCCAGACAAGATCAAAAATCAAGATTTAACTAATAACACAAAGGAGAAAGATCACCATGCTAAAGACTGGCTTTTTTCAAGATAATATCGGCAGCCCCTGTTGACAAGCTGAAGACTGTCAGAGCTAAAATGAAGTTCCGATGACCAGGGCATGCTGTTAGGCCCACAATGCGACCTGGGAAACATTGTGGCCTAATGGTTAGAGCATGGACCTTGAGAGTCAGACCTGGATTTGAATTCCATTTCCATCATTGGTCTGTTGTGTTACCGTGGGCAAGTCACTTCTCTGGGCCTCAGTTACCTTATCCGTAAAATGAGGAAATAAGACTGTGAGCCCCATGTGAGACACAGACTGTGACCAATGTGATTATCTTGTATCTACTCCAGCGCTTAGTACAGTTCCTGGCACATAGTAAGCCATTTATCAAACACCATTAAAAAACCCCAAACCCTGAGCGACTCCTGCTTGGGGCAGAGCTGAGATCAATCAGTCAATGGATGGCATTTATTGAGAGCCTACTGTCATAACTAATGCTAGTATTTATTAAGGCTTATTATGTGTGGTAGACCACTGTACTAAACACTGGGAGAGGATACACAGGGGGAATAGGACAAGATCCCTGTCTCTTGGGCGATTCATAACCTGTATAGATAACTCTGGTACCAAGTACTGGGAGAGTACAATAGACTTGTTTGATACATCCCTCTAGACTATAATTTCTTGGGCAGGGAACATGTCTTCCCACTCCACTGTACTATACTCTCCCAAGCGCTTAGTACGGTGCTTGGCACCCAGTAAGCACTCAATAAATACCACTGATGGATTGACTGATTGGTCGATCCCTGCCCTCTGGAAGCTGACAATCTAGTTTGGACTAAAATCTCTCTCAGGTTAAGCTCAGTACGAATGAACTCATGCTAACTTCCCTTTTACTCCAGGAATAGCTTGGAGGGAGAGAACCACATTACCAGATGTCAAACTTTCTATCTGGAACTCAGGGCAGAAGGCGTAGAACCAAGCACAATTCACAACCAGCTTCAAACTGCCTCACTTCCCTTATCTTAATCCCCAAAAGAACTCACCTTCACCTTCTGAAGGGTGGAACTTTTCATCCTGATGACAGAGAAGCCAGTTCCCTTCCAGGTGATGGGGAAGGGGAAGAAGTCTGGAAGGTTTACCAAGTCTATGAACACATAAGTTCTCCCACCTGAACAAGCTCTAAACTACTGTTTTGATAAGATCACTACAGAGTGAATGCAAAGCTGCCTTAAGGCTCCGACCCACGGTCTACCGACAAATGATTTAGTCTCAATCTCACTAGCTGCGTAGACTGATGTCTAGGAGTGATTGGATTGAATCTGAATCTTCTCAATATTTTGGCCTAGTGGAAAGAGCCCCGGCCTGGGGGGGTGGTCAGAGGATCTGGGTTCTGAATCTCGGTCAGGGCCTCACATTTCCTCCTGCCTCCAGGAAATCTCTACTTGGACATCTCACCAACGCCTCCAACTGAAACATGTCAGAAACAGAACTTCTCATCTCCCCAATCAAACCCTGCCCTCACTCGCTTTTCCCACCCCCGAAGACAGCACCACCATCCTCCTCGACTCACGAGCCCATAACCTTGGCATTGTCCTCGGCTCATCTCTCTCGTTCAACCCGAATATTCAGGCCGTCACCAAATCCTGTCAGTTCTACCTCCACTCTGCTATCACACTGATCCAATGCAGCCTGAAGAGATTTAGAAGCACTTGGTTGAGAGTGTGAGATCTTCGTCATCTGGTGTGCCTATTTTGAATGGTGCAGTTCTTTACTTGATTGATGGCTTTTGCCTGGAGTGTTGGCACTCTCTTCTATTCTCCAGAAACCCTGTTTGCACAGCGCAATCCTTGTGCGAAAGGGTGGGACTTAAATCTATATTGAGTTCACGCATATTCCTCTCAAAAAATCTGACACCATGCAGATATAAAATGTGCCAGGCAGAGGAAACTCATCCTGAGTTGTTTGATTCAATAGGCGGTCACAGGAGTCAATATTTAATATATTGATTCTGGCTCTAATTTTTTTGTAAGGTGGGTTTAGAGAGTGTACTTTTGATTAAAGCAGCTTCCTTAAGGGAGATGTTGACGTGACACTGAAAATGTATAATCAGTGAGTAATCCTCCACAAATGTTGGCACAGGGACACATTAGTATTTTAAAGATGCCGGAACTAAGATACCTTAAGCAATATTTTTTTCTTGTATTCCTTCTTGAATGACTTACTAGTGGATCGAATGAGGTCTTTTAAAACAGTTTGAAAGCAGCTGTGCTTCTCTAAGTAAGGCAAAATGTGCTATTTCTAGAAAACCTGCTTGTAAAAAATACTTACAAGGGTAACCAGTTAAACACTAAGCTAAGGGAAATAGCATTTCCCTTGCATTCTCTGCTTGGCTAATTGTTCATAATGGTCAGAGCAACACATTAAACAGAATATGGGCAGTGTTGGAAATCTGCATACACTATTATGAAAATAAGGCCTTTGGGAAATGATCTGAAGTATGTTTCACATTATCAGGGAAACTAAATGACTTGTCGTTGCATACTAAAGAGCTGGAATTTATTTCTCACATTGTTCGTTATATCACTCTGCAGGGGGAAAAAAACACAAACCCGCATGCTATTCCTGAGTGAACAGAAGATGGCACTTCTGCCATCAGCAGAATCTAGAGCTAAGTCTGCCGATGACTTTGTGTATTTCTTGCCTTTGTGAAATGTTGTTTAACCAGTGGTGCCAAGAAAAAACGACATGGTTCCTTTAAAAAGGGAAAATCCAAGTGAAGGCCCAGGGTTGTTTTAGCAATGGATCGATAAGGCTATTGGCCAGAGCAAAGCATCTCCAGGGACTCCCTGTAGCTGTAAGTCACACTTACCTTTCCTCTACCACTGTTCTGAGCTCGAAGTTGCTTTGGTAGTAGGGGAGTGGGAGATCTCGTAAGACAATAGGGCCCATGTAGGTTTCCTTACTAGGGAGAAGAGGAGAGGGCAAGCATTGGTCAGGGAGTTTCCACTTCCTGGAGCCCACCGGGGACAGAAAGGATGCACATAGGATCCAGAGGTGAGACCCCTGAGACTTAGCATCACCGTTAGTTCAGATGATGACATCATTCCTTCTAAGTTGACCCTATCCACAGGTCCTGACGGGAAAAGCATGCTGGGCTTTGCCAAAGTCACCTGTGCAGTCAAGGTGACAAAATTTTATGCCTTCCAAGCTCAGGGCATAGAGGTCTGATGGCGGGGAGAGGCAGAAAATTCTAGGGGCGGGTGGAAGGGCTCGTTGGAGTTTGCAAACGTCTGCAGACTCCTGGCTTGTGCCCGTGGCTTTTTGGAGCAAGCCCAGAAAGCACGTGGTTAAGAAAGCCAAAGTCTTTTTTTTTTCTTGTGGGCATCTGCTTAGGATTCAGATTGTCGTGCATCGCTATACAGATTCTAAATTTAGTGCATCTCTGTGACACTTCAAACTGAGCTGCTTTTAAAAATTTTGGTAAATGGGAAAAAAAAAAAGCGATCAGGAAATGTTCCCAAGATGCCAATGTGGGTATTCAGACTAGAGCAAAAGGTGGCATCTGGTACCTCTTGATTTATTCTTTATTATGACAGCCCTAGTGGAGTTGATTAAATACTCTTCCTAGGTACTCAATATCAATATCTTCTAAATTTTAACCTGTTTGCTAGTGCACTAAATTATCTGACCTCCTGCACATCTGTCCAGTGCATCTCTTAAATTCACTCTATTCTACAGTATTTATAGAATACTTCATCATTGCACCTTAATATTAGCATTCCATCAGTGATGGGACTTCATTATAGTGGGGACCTGAAAAATTCAGACAATGTAGACATATTCTTAGAAGTCTCTAATTTAGACCTATCTTGAAAATTTGAAATATCTGAAACTTTGGCTCCTTTCTTGGCGATAATTTTCATCCTTTTAACTTTCATTAGAAAAGCAGAGAAAACGGCGTTCATCACCTCAGGTGACGACAGTTCTGTTAATACTGGGTGATCAACGGTGGGGATCCCTAGGGGAAGTTGACTCTAAAAACCCTACATCACCCCCGTTCCTTAGTAAGAGTAAGATGGGATCTCATCAGACCTTTTCCCTTCTATCAGAAAGGTGGAAGGAAAAGAGAGTGCTACAGGATGGTTTGCCTTACATTCCCACCAAAGAGAAGCACAACTTTCACCCTCCTGGGCCTGCGAGAGGGATTTGAGTTTAATGACATTCTCCTAAATGTCAGGTTGGCTTTTGCCCTAGGATTCTGGTCTGACATAATGTGCTGCCTGATTTCCAAACCCTTATCTTCTCACATACAGCCCGACTCATTTTCTGAAGGAAACAGGCTTTTGTACCAGCTTATTATTTAAAAAAAGGATGACACAGAGTTCAGCCCAAATCCCTTCTACGAGATCCAGGTCACAACAGCAACTTGCTTGCAGAGCATAAGACATATTCTAAATGTGGAAACTGAAGGCATGTTCTAAATCTAGAAATTGAATTTGCTACCCCTTCAGTGACAACTCTTGCCAACCCCAGAGCCAGGTTTCTAGGCCTCATCTGCGTAGGGGCGGTCAACAGCGGATGGGATGAAAAGCAGAAAATTCTACCTTGTAGAATATTGAGAATACAGTAATCAATCAGCCACATTTATTGAGCAGTTACTATGTGCAGAGCACTGTACTAAGCTCTTGGGAGAGCACAGTACAACAGAATTAGCAGACACGTTTCCTATCCACAATGAGCTTACAGTCTAGAGGGGGAGATATACATTAATGTGAACAAATAATTTATAATACAAAATGTTACCTAGTTAGTAAAATCCCATTTGAACAAAAGCATTCTGTGCCAACCCTCTCTGGATTTATCGCTTTTTCAGTTACAAGTAAAATCCCCTTTGGCTGCA
Organism: Ornithorhynchus anatinus; assembly: GCF_004115215.2. Taxonomy (NCBI): domain Eukaryota; kingdom Metazoa; phylum Chordata; class Mammalia; order Monotremata; family Ornithorhynchidae; genus Ornithorhynchus; species Ornithorhynchus anatinus. Next base: position 6,491 of record NW_024396826.1, read on the forward strand.
GGAAATGGCTAGACCCCATTTTGTTCTGATTCTATGACAACGATTCTTAGATTGACCCTCAAGGTATGTGTTCTAAGTTCTCTGGGGATATGGAGAGAAGACTGGACATGACCAGTGCTTCTCTACCCCAGCTCTCCACCAAGGTGTGATAGGGAGAGTCAAGCCCAAAATATCAACCAGTAAGTCACTAGAAAGAGTTTCGGTTTTCAAATGGAGCCTAAAGCTAGGATCAGCTTCAGTGGGAATCAATCCCACCTACTGAAGTGAGTTTCAAGGTCAGTGCCCACAGCTCAGCTATTCTGTTGTCAGCATGGGACCTGCTTCTCGGCAATCCTGTGGAGCTTTAAAGTCACTTTTGCAGGGAGTGGAGTGGGGCAGACCATGCAGCTGAGTCAGTGCGGAGCAGAGCACTGTCGGCCTAGAGTGACAACTCAGGGAAGGACACGAGGAATTTGATCTCCTCTTCTTGGTCCTTGGAACTTCGCCAATTTCTTATCCTGGTTTGTCTGCCTCTGACTTGCTTTTCTACAGATCTCAGAAGAAAGCTGAATCTCGGCATCTGAGGGAAGCTTTTTTTGCAGATGAAAAGGATGTGTGAATCATCGACTGAACTGAGCAGAAGAAAACGTGCCTCGAGGGTCAAAAGCAGAATTATTGTCATAGAATCAGGACAAAATGGGGGTCTAGGCATTTCAGTATTTATTTCCTTAAATATTTTTGGAGTTCAAGGCTTTTGACTTGGGTTGAAAGCAGACAAGCCACCCATGACCTAGAAAAGCTCCAGGAAGAATATCATAATGATTACCTTGTGATTTGAAGAAAGCAGAAGCCTGTCTGCCTCAGTAAGTCAATCAATCAATCAACAGCATTTATTGAGTGCTTACTGGGTGCAGAGCACTATACGAAGCGTTTGGGCGAGTACAATATAACAGAGATAGTAGATATGTGCCCTGTCCCAAAGTAGTCTCCTTTTAGTCCTTCAGTCCTGGTGCCCCCCCTCCATTTTGGCCACTGACTGTCATTCTGCTGATTAGACTCCTCCATTCATTCAAACTGTATTTATTGAGCGCTTACTGTGTGCAGAGCACTTCCCTAAGTGCTTGGAAAGTTCAATTCGGCAACAGATAGAGACAATTCCTACCCCAACAACGGGCTCACAGTCTAGAAGTGGGGGAGACAGACAACCAAACAAAACAGAGCAAGTAGACAGGCATCAGTAGCAGTAGCCTGGCTCAGTGGAAAGAGCCCAGGCTTGGGAGTCAGAGGTCATGGGTCCAAATCCTGGCTCTGCCACTTGTCATCTGTGTGACTGTGGGTAACTCACTTAACTTCTCTGTGCCTCAGTTACCTCATCTGTAAAATGGGGATGAAGACTGTGAGCCTTACGTGGGACCACCTGATGACCCTGTATCTACCCCAGTGTTTAGAACAGTGCTCTGCACATAGTAAGTGCTTAACAAATACCAACATTATTATTACTATTATACATGGAATTATAGATATATGCACATCATTAATAAAATAAAGAGAATCATAAATATGTATATATATACCCAAGTGCTGTGGGGGTAGAGCAGAAGGGGGGAGTCAGGGTGATGGGGGGAGGAAGAGCAGAGGAAAAGGGGGGCTTAGTCTGGGAAGGCCTCCTGGAGGAGGGGAGCTTTCAGATATAGGGCTTTGATGTCTTCTGTGGCGATAGGAGTGGGATAGGTGAATTAAAGGGGATTTAGGGGACATACATAAGCAAACAGGCATTGCAACTGTAATAAATTAAGCAGGTTATCTGCTGTAGCTCTGGTGTGAGGTGCTTTATTGCAGAAAGCCAGTGTGTATGATTCGCACCATAAAGAACCTGTTAGGCTTCCTGTTGCTATTTCACAACAGAAAACAATCATCTTCCAGGAATAGGGGTCTCAGTCTAAAATAGTTTATTTAATAATATTGTTCTACTAATTCTAATTAGGGTATGGATTCTTAGGATCTTACCTGATTTAAGCCAATTTCTATCCTCCAAATAATTTTTTTTTTCAAGTTAGGGTTAAAACTCAAAATGATTTGTTATATTTTTTCTTTATACTTTCATGAACAAAATGTCTTACGATGACTTACAGCGTCATCCTACACCTGCTAAAGTTTAGTTTGATTCGTTTAGCTCATTTGGGTGAAGAAACATTAATATCCCCATGGTTGTCAGTACCATTTCCAGGTTTTTCAGAAAGCCATGTCTCATGGACTTCCCTTCTCCCCACTCTAAAACGAATCTTGTGTTTCCTTGGGTAACTGGCACCTGTGACCAGTTTTTGTTGATCTTTGATAGGAGTGTCCTCATTCTTCTCATTCCAAAATGCAGTCCCCAGATGAGGATTTCCTCGGACCCACAGATGAGGATTTCCTACAGTAAATCGCCGTTGGTGGCTGAGAGAGTTACTGTAGCTTTCAAAGGTGGCTAATTTACCAGGGGGCATCTTAATTTGGGGGAGAATTGATGCTTTAAGTACATTTTTCTAACTTCGCATGTAAATCTTCTGTTATACACCATGATTTGGGAAAAACTGCTCTACATAGTCCATGTTTACGCCACTATTAAAACTAATGCCTGTCACCTGCTCACTACTTTTTGATTTTTCAATCATTGATAACTGGAAAACCCTCTTATTAAGCTGGTTTCCTGGAGCAAGATAGCTTATCAAATTGTACAACTAGTTTGCTTTTCTATCTATTTCTGGCTCCTCCATCCTTTTCTAGTGTTGTCCTGGCAAGATTACAGAATAATTGCACAATTTTCTGGGCATCTATATCTGACATGGACTATGTCTGCCTCGTTTATCTCTAGTTGCTGGGAATAATACACTGGAAACCAGTATCCATTAGTTTGGCTGCTCCACAAAACTACTTTAATCTAATTGGAACAAGATGAGGCCAGGTCTCCACAACCCACGTGAAGTGAAGAATCAAGATGGTTATCTTTAGAGTGCAGGGCCAATTGGAGTTTTGGTTTGGATTATCCAGATAATTGTCTCATTCTGCCACTTCCCTTTGACTGGGGTGACATGCCCAAATCAGGATTATCTCCCCTCAGGCCCAGAATTACAGGTTTCCATGAAAAACAAGTAAAGGGGGCATAGAAGTAGCAGGTTGGTGACTTCCGAGGAGTTCAGTATTGGACACGAGTTTGACGTGACAGCAGAACAGCCACACAGAGATATTCAGGAGCCAGAAGGAGATGCAAGATTGCAGAGAAGGAGAGAAGTCGGGACTTGCGAGGTAGATTTGAGAGTCACCTGCAAAGAAGTGGTAGTTGAAGCCATGGAGGTGGATGAGTTTCCCAAGGGAGTGATCGTAAAGTGATATCAGAGGGGATCCAGAACGGAAGCTTTTGCTTCCCTCTCTTCCCAATCTAATGAAAGCTATAAAATCTGATTCCATTCTCCAGCTCTATGCTTCAAACAAAATGACTTTTGATTAAAAAAGAAAAGAAAAAGAGAGACATTTTAATCGAAGACCAATTTCTCATTATTTATTAGTGGCAGAAAAACATCATTAAAAATGAGATAATTTTCTCTTTCCCAACTCCAATTTTTTTCTCCTATTAATATTCTAGCATCCCCTCAGTGTACTTTTGGACAGAATGGAAATGAATTCAGGAGGTGAAGTTGAAACTAGCCCTTTCCCATTTGTTATGGTATGTGTTAAGTGCTTTCTATGTGTCAGGCACTGTCCTGAGTGCTGGGGTAGATTATGAGTTATCGGCTTGGACCCAGTCCGTGTCCTCGGTGGAGCTAAGAGTCTTAATCCCCATTTTACAGATGAGGTAACTGAGGCCCAGAGAAGTGAAGTCCCTTGCCCGAGGTCACACAGCAGACAAGTGGCAGGGCTGGGATTAAAACCCAGGTCCTTCTGCCTCCTAGGCTCATGCTCTATCCACTAGGCCAAGCTGCTTCTCCATTACTTATATCACACTGACTTTTCAGAGACTTTTGCCTATTTTATATTAGATATTTCATCCGATTTCATATACGAGGTCTAAGCGAGGTGGTGTGTTCGCCCCCATCACTCTTTGAGCAGAGAAAAGGAGCAAAATAGAGTCGACAAGGCCTGATGGAGGCAGAAGAGGATGAAGATGGTCCTAGTGGGAGAATCACAGAACTCCTCCTTATAGAGGGTAACTTACCACCACCATCCCCAACGCCACAACCACCACCACCGAGGAATTACTATCATTAATAATAATTGTGATATTTGTTAAGCACTTGCTATGTGCCAGGCACTGTACTAAGTGCTGGGGTAGATACAAGGTTGTCAGGTTGGACTCAGTCCCCGTCCCACATGAGATTCACAGTCTTAGTTCCCATTTTACGGATGAGGTAACTGAGGCACAGAGAAGTGAAGTGACCTGCCCAAGGTCACACAGCAAACGGCAGAGCCGGAATTAGAACCCACGTTCTTCTGACTCCCAGGCCCGTGCTCTACCCAGTTAACCCGTAACCAGCCAAACTTCCAAGAGAACCAGCATTCCCTTGGACTCTCTGCCCCCCTCTCTGCAACTTCTGGAGCCTATGGACCAAAGGGCTAATCATTGGCCGAACAACACAACTTTAAATTCGCTCCACCTCCATGTGACGGAAGGAAAGGGGAGAGGACACCGGAGGGAAATTCCCCTCCTTCGATGCAATCCACATAATCTCTGTGCACTAAGGACCGTTTCTCTTGCCTGTGGGAGGGAAAACTCCCGGAATGATGCAATCCACTTGCACAGATTTTTTTTACCCTGAATAAATGCAAAGAATGTTCTATAAATCTAACTTGCTTCTTTAGACTCATCTAGTCCATTCATCCATTCAATAGCGTGACAGACCGTCATCAATTTCTGTGCAACCGGCTACCGTTCATCTTGCCTGTCGGCTCCCTTGATGCTGTGGCTCACTGAAAGCATTTTTCACCAACCCAGCCGAGCTGAGACCAGCATCCTAATAATGCAGCAAGCTAACGCTCCGAATGCCTGCCATACTGATACTCCATCAGGGTGTGTGTGTCTCCAAACTGCTTCTTTAGCGCTTTCAGTCACACCTTGAGCTAGCAAAAGACATCTACAGTACCCTGAGCCTATTTTTATCTGTAGATGGGCAATTACATTTGGAATGACTTCAGATCACTTCTAACCTGTGTTATAATTTGAGACGTGTTATTTGTTTATTCTTTGTATTCTGTATTTCTTTCATTACAAAACCCAAAGCTGGATACAGTGTCCCAGGCAGGGTCTCACCAGAACTGCATCCAGAGGGATCCAAATATACTCCTCTTATGCAGAGAAGCAAGCAAAGCCTAGTAATAGAGCACGGGCCTGGGAGTCAAAAGGACCCGGGTTCTTATCCCAGCTCTGCCATTTGTCTGCTGTGTGATCTTGGGCAAGTCACTTCTCTGTACCTCATTTACCTCATCTGTAAAATGGGGATGAAGACTGAGCCCCATAGGGGACATGGACCGTGCCCAACCCGATTACCCTTGTAGCTACCCCGTGTTTAGCAGTGCCTGACACATAGTAAGTGCTTTTAGAAGTGCCATTTAAAAAAAATAAAACAGAATTTTGGAAACTCAGAGCAAGGAGGGCAGAGGAAATTTTTGATAAAAATGGAAAAACAAAGCCTCAGATAATGCTGCAGCCCAACTGAAATGTAGGAATCCATTGCTGAGGACAGACAATCATGGCACAACTATTACTTTAAAAGTAGTGGTTTCCTTACAGCAAAAGCTTCGTAAGAAAGGAGAGATGAGGAGGAAAACAAGAAAACAGTGCTAGGTGCTGCTAACATTTAGACAAAATAGAGCAACAAGGAATACTCTTTTTGGGTGTAAAGTGTAGCCAGGACTGTGAGCCCTGCATTGGCCGACAACTCCAAATGTACTCAGAGGTGAATTTCACGGCCAGTGGCGTCTTCTTCGAATAAGGAAACAACTCTATTATAATACCCGGGGAGACTCTGTATACTCTTATTTGGTCTTTCCACTCCGGAGAATGCAGCTTAATAATTCTGACAGCAATTTAAAAGCCTTAGAGATTCATCTACTTTAATACACCAAACAAATGATCGATGAGTTTGTTATAGTCAGCCGTGAATTAATTTTAGCCTCTTCGTCCCAAAGCAACCAAAGAATACCCACGTTAGATCTAAGTTTGACCATCTCTAGCAAACAGCAGCCTTGTACTAAACTCTCCACGTCATTGTAATTATCATCCTCATCTCTAACGGCTGGAGAAAAATGACAAAGTCAAAATCATTTATTGAGCGCTAGCCCCTGAAATAGTCAATTTGGTTTGAGGTACAGGGGTTGCCAGGAACTGCATTCGCTCATTCTCATCCCAGGTTTGTCCTGGATTCGGGATTGCGCCTGACCCTACTAGACAAAACCCAAGCCACCTCGTTACTTCTCCTCAGAAGCCAGGAGATGCTCAGAATCCAAGATTTTCCGTGCCCGCAGCTAGGAGATCATAACCGGGCTCTGTGAGCCGGGCTCTGTGAGCGGGAGCCCCGACCCGCGCGCCATGGCCGCCGCCGCCACCGCCGCCGCCGCCGGAGGAGGAGGAGGAGGCGCCCACCCCCAGCCGCAGCCGCAGCTGCCCGCCCGCCTGCGCCTGCCCCTCTGCTTCCTCGGCGTCTTCGTCTGCTACTTCTACTACGGCATCCTGCAGGAGAAAATCACGAGAGGCCGATACGGGGAGGGACCCGACAAGGAGAAGTTCACGTTCGCCTTAACCCTGGTCTTCATCCAGTGCGTCATCAACGCGATGTTCGCCAAAATCCTGATCCGGTTTTTTGACACCGCCAGGGTGGACCGAACGCAGAACTGGTTTTACGCCGCCTGTTCCGTCTCCTACCTGGGCGCCATGGTTTCCAGCAACTCCGCGCTGCAGTTGGTCAATTACCCGACACAGACTGTAAACTCATGACGGGCAGGGAACGTATCGTGTACCCTCCCCAGGCCTTAGAATCGTGCTCTGCACGCAGCGAGCGCTCAAGAAGTACCACTGACTGATTGATTCTGACTCCCCTCACTCCTCCGATCGTCCAGCATTTAATTTTTTTTTTCATATACGGCGTTGAAACGCTTACTGTGTGAGAGTCGCCGTGCTAAGCGCCGGGGCGGGCACAAGGAGATTTATTTTGTTAATGAACTGTACATCGCCTTGATTCTATTTAGTTGCCATTGTTTTTACGAGATGTTCTTCCCCTTGACGCTGTTTATTGCCATTGTTCTTGTCTGTCCGTCTCCCCCGATTAGACTGTAAGCCCGTCAAACGGCAGGGACTGTCTCTATCTGTTGCCGACTTGTTCATCCCAGGCGCTTAGTACAGTGCTCTGCACATAGTAAGCGCTCAATAAATACTATTGAATGAATAACGAGTCAGATGACGACTGTCACGGTGGAGCAGCACACAAACAAAGCAAGCAGCCCCCAGTCAACCATTCATTCAATCAGTGGCACACTTGCTGTGTGCAGAGCACTCTACTAAACTCTTAGGGAGTACAGTACAAAGGAGTAGGTAGGCAAGATTCCCTCCCCGCAAGGAGATTTCAATTTAGTCCCCAGCACTTATCTGTGTATCTGTCAGGGTCTAGAGAGGAGGCCCTCATCATTCCCCCATGTAAAGCTTTCTTCTCACATGTGGGAGATATTCATTGTGGACATTTTGTGACAGTACATTTCATTCCACTAAAATCCCAGAGCATTTTTCTCTTCCTCCGGCTCCAGTCCTCACTTTGTCTTGCCCCAAGAAACACCTCAATCCACCACTAATCAGTTGAATTTTCAAGAGTTCTGTAGAGGACCAGATAATAGGTAGGAATCTCCCCTTACAACCTACTGATCCTGGCTGTCATCAGGTTCAAAATCCACAGCTGGAGCTTAGCTGATTGGGTATTTTACACTCAGTCAGCTTTACTCCCGCGATAGTGTAGTGAAGGAGTATTTCCTGTCTTTTATAATGACTTCTGTTCTATTTAAAAATAGATCTCTTACAGTCCTTCATGCTTTTTGTTCTTAGTTTTAGGCCAGTGTTCTTTTCTTAACGGAGGATAACACCCAACCCAACACCCTCCATCACACCCACAGGAGATGTTTAGGCTCAATCAACAACATTGAACAGGTGTCTTAGATAAGGGTTAGGAGATGAATAGTAGGTTTTTCCTCTGTCCGCACAGGGTGACTATTCTAAGAAATGTACTCTCTGATCTGATTCTTTGCAATCCAGAGAGAATAATGATGATCACAGAGGGTATGTTTAGCCCCTGAATTTACATACCGGAGCTGTCTGTTTTCACAGCTGATGGGACCTGTGAGATGTTCTGCTTTTAACCAAAAGCACTTTTTGTTTTCCAAGAGAACAACAACAATTATCTCTCGCTTCAAAGAAATTACAGTCACTTTGAGATACTTCTTCCTTAGGGGGTGGGGCTCACAAACCCTTCATTTTTAAAGTGGAGAATGTGTAAGACAATCAGTTACATCATGTCTACACCCACCCCGGGCTTATTTTTTCATTTGATTTTGAACATGTTTACATCACAATTTCCAGAGGGCACGTAGCAAATATCAAATAGTGAAATCTAGCTGAGAAGAATGAAAAAGTCATAGGATTCTCTTTCTGCCAATAAGTGAAGGTCCCACAAGAAGGATGCAAGTGAACTGCCCTCGTTAGGAACAGAAGCAAACAGTTGCTGGAAATGCGGAAAACCGGTCATTAAAGGGGCCCGGACAGCCACCTAAACCTGCTTGGTTAAGGGGACTGCCGCAGCGCTATGCAGTCGACACCTGGAAAGGCCACAGATGATGTCAGCCGGGCAAATGTGCCGACATCAGTGTTCTGGGGAATCAGACGAGCGGTTACAAATCTCATCCCTGCGCTTTGGCCCTAACGGTTAGATTTGCCTCCGCTTTCCCTCGGAAAATTCAATCCGCAACTGCCTCTGATCCAAACCCACCCAGTCTCGGGGTTTTTACCTCTCTACCGCTTTGCCGAATGACTCCAGACAGGCCGCTCACCTCACTGTCAAATAGTCTTATTCATTCTCATCCCCCAACCCACCTCACTGGAATCTTGCAAAGATACGCCTCTCTACTTCATCGAGCTCCCCGGAAAACATGTGACGCCGTTCCTTGGGTGATTACTGTGATTCCCCATCCGGATTTTATATAAACATGCTTTACGTAGAAAAGCTTCCATAAAGGCCACCAACTTCTCATATAAGCGCTTGACCTCGGCGGTTCAAAGACCCGATGCTACGGAAGGCGGGATTCGATCCGCACGTCAACGAGCGGGTGACTGTGGCCGGTAAATCGACGCATGACCGACGACCCCTTCTTCATCGCTAGTCACGACGCGGGCTTATTCGTTCATTCCATAGTATCTATCGAGCGCTTACTATGTGCGGAGCACTGGACTGAGCGCTTGGAACGGCCAACCAGGCAACGGGTAGAGACCATCCCTGCCCGTCGACGGGCTCACGGTCTGACCGGGGGAGAATCGCGATAAATAGAACGAAGGGGATGAACGCCCCATGAACCGAATAAATAGGGTCAGAAAAATCTATCCAACTGAGCACAGCGCTGAGGGGAAGGGAGAGCGGGAGGAGCAGAGGGAAATGGGGCTAGGCCGAGGCGAAGGGGGAGCGGTGAGGTTATTCGAGCTCCGGCCAAGCCGACTGCCGACTGGCTCTCACTACATCATAACGAGATAGAAACTTCTGCATCGCGGCGTTGAAGTGAAGTGAATTCTTGCCGAAAAATGGTGTCCCCTTGCCAGTTTCATCCCTAAAATCTAGTCTCCCTGGATGAGCTCCCTCTTTGTCTTCGCATCCTCCCGCCCGCCTTTCCCCCGGCCTTTATTTGGCCCTGCGCTTCTCCACCTGAGCCACTACTTGGCAGGAGGCGATTAATCCTCCGTGGAGCCCCCCGGGATCCAACATCTCGGCTGCGATTTCCCCCGCTAGAATTCCCCACTGGGAAGGGGCAAGGGGGAATAGCGGGAGATCCCACCTGTCCCCTCTCCTGGACCCAGGCAGGACCTCGCCCCCACCATCCCCATAGAGCCCGGGCTTTGGAGTCAGGCCTCATGAGTTCGAATCCCGGCTCTGCCACTTGTCGGCCATGTGACTATGGGCGGGTCACTTCACTTCTCTGCACCTCAGTTCCCTCATCTGGAAAATGGGGAGGAAGACTGGGAGCCCCATGTAGGACAAGCTGATTCCCCTGGGTCTACTCCAGCGCTTAGAACGGTGCTCGGCACATAGTAAGTGCTTAACAAATACCAACGTTATCAGTATTATTATTATCCCCGGAAGACTCCACAGGGCTTTCAAGACCTCTCCAAGATGGGCAACCACCTCTTCTGCCCTCCCCATAAGTTCCCTTCCAAACCCGTCCCCGCTTCTGGCCTGTCCCGCCGTCGACCCCGGGCCCCTGTCCTCCCGCTGTCCCGGGACGCCCTACCTCCTCACCTCTACCAAACTCACTCTCTTCCCCTCTTCAAATCCCTACTTAAAGTTCACCTCCTTCAAGAGGCCTTCCCACACTGAGCTCCCCTCTTTTCCCTCTGCTCCCTCTACGCCCCCTTCACCTCTCCTCTGCTAAACCCTCTTCTCCCCCCTTTCTCTCTCCTCGTCCTCCTCTCCCGTCCCACCCCCTCGGCACTGTACTCGTCCGCTCATCTGTATGTATCTTCATCACCCTATTTATTTTGCTTATTTTGTTTAATGAGATGTACATCACCCTGATTCTATTTGTTTGCCACTGTTTTTATGAGATGTTCTTCCCCTTGACTCTATTTATTGCCATTGGTCTTGTCTGCCCATCTCCCCCGATTAGACTGTGAGCCCGTCAAAGGGCAGGGATTGTCTCTATCAGTTGTGGATTTGTCCATTCCAAGCGCTTAGTACAGTGCTCTGCACATAGTAAGCGCTCAATAAATTCTATTGAATGAATGAATGAATGAATGAACCTCCCCTCAGCTGAGCCCCCTTTCCCTCTGCTCCTCCTCCTCTCCCTTCAGCACTGTGCTCATCTGCTCATTTGGATATATTTTTATCACCCTACTGATTTTGTTAATGAGGTGTCCATCCCCTTCATTCTTTTTATTGCTATTATTTTTGCCTTTCTCCCCCAGATTAGACTGTAAACCCGTCAACGGGCAGGGATTGTCTCTATCTGTTCCCAAATTGTCCATTCCAAGCGCTTAGTCCAGTGCTCTGCACATAGTAAGCACTCAATAAATACTACTGAATGAATGAATGCTCATTTGGATATATTTTTATTACCCTATTGATTTTGTTAATGAGGAGTCCACCCCCTTCATTCTATTTATTGCTATTATTTTTGTCTGTCTCGCCCAGACTAGACTGTAAGCCCGTCAACGGGCAGGGATTGTCTCTATTTGTTCCCGAATTGTCCATTCCAAGCACTTAGTCCAGTGCTCTGTACATAGTAAGCGCTCAATAAATACTATTGAATGCATGAATGCTCATTTGGGTATATTTTTATTACCCTATTTATTTTTTAATGAGATGGCCATCCCCTTCATTCTATTTATTGCTATCGTTTCTGTCCTTCTGTCTCCCCCGATTAGACTGTAGAGCCCGTCAACGGACAGGGACTGTCCCTATTTGTTGCCGAATTGTCTATTCCAAGTGTTTAGTACAGTGCTCTGCACATAGTAAGCGCTCAATCAATACTATTGAATGAATGAATGAATCTTCTGCTAACTCATTCGTGGGGTCTGCCAGGCTGCAGAGTCAGAATCTGTCACCTACATCCTTTCGTGCAGCAGTTTAAGCCCAGTCCTCCGTTTGCCACCCTCCTTCCTTCTTTCATGCCCTTCAAGCTTTTTCGTTTCCAGTGAAACAGTTCATGAGGCTGCAGGAAAGAAACCCCTCTCTCTAAGGGTCCTGATTTTCCAACTTCTATAGCTTTCTTCCAAGTGCTATCCAGGTTATTCCCAATCTCCAAGTTGGCAAGCCTCGAACTGGGGATGATGCAGCTCGTTGGGGGCAGAGGATATGTTTGCTGTCTCCCTGTATCGTAGAGAAGCTCAGTGAAAAGAGCTTGGGCTTGGGAGTCAGAGGATATGGGTTCGAATCCCCATTCTGCCACTTGGCAGCTGTGTGACTGTGGGCAAGTCACTCACTTCTCTGGGCCTCAGTTACCTCATCTCTAAAATGGGGATTAACTGTGAGCCTCAAGTGGGACAACCGATTACCCTGTATCTCCTCCAGCGCTTAGAACAGTGCACATAGTAAGCGCTTAACCAATACCAACGTTATTATTATTCTCCCAAGTGCCTAGTACCACATTCAGCACACAGTGAGTGCTCAGTAAAAGGCCTGACTGATTGATGAATCTAGAAGGAAGATTACTTCATGACTTATTTAGCCTGTGAAAAGCCAGTATTGTGTGTGTATTTTATGTTTGTTTCGTTTTTCTTTTAACAAAGGCACTATATTGCTGACTCATATTCGGCTATTGTACGTCTATATATCCATCACTGGGTGAGGTGTAATTGGAAAAAAACATCTGTTCCACACACATTTTCCTCCAGGCCCGTTCTGAACACACAGCACTAATGCAGATTTAATAATCAGATGTGGTGCCCTCTTAAATTAGGCAAGATTAATTGAGTGCCCTGCAGTTTAATTTATGATTCTAGGTTCAGTATTCTTCTATTAAAAATATGATTTCACTGTTGTTAGTCACCTATCAGTAGTAGTTTTGTCACATCGTTCTTGTACTCTGGCAGTTATTCGGAATGCCCATTTGAGCGACAAAAACAAAACAGACAGACATCCTGATTATGCGTGCGTAGTGGGGGAGAGCGACGGTGTAAGTCATCGTAGGGACTCCTCTCTGTGTTCTAAGTACAGAAAGAATGGGTCATCTCTCCTTCACTACTGCATACTGGGCTGTTTGGTTTTTTTTTCCCAAACATTCTCTATTTAGGTTCTAGTAGTGGATAGAGCCCGGTCATGGGTCATGGGTTCTAATTCCACTTCTGCCACTCGTCTGTTCTGTAACCTTGGCCAAGACACTTTGCTTCTCCCTGCCTCAGTTACCTCACCTGTAAAATGGGGGTTCGAGACCATAAGCCCCATGTGGGACAGAGACTGTGTCCAACCCAATTTGCTTGTACCCGCCCCAGCTCTTAGTATAGCGCCTGGCACATAGTAAGTGCTTAACAAAGACCATAATCATTAAAATCCATACAAAGAGGACTGGATAATTTCACTGTTATCCAAGCACAGTTATCCAGCTGACTCATTCACTTTGGCAGGGACTAGTGTTCCACTTTAGATACTCTTTGAAGATTCCGAAGAATTTCAAACATCTGAAGTCACAAGGCAGGGAGGGACTTTGAGATGTCACCTAGTCGGTGGGTCTCCCTGACTTCAGGCAGACTGCCCATCAATCATATTTATTGAGCGCTTACTTTGTGCAGAGCACTCTACTAAGTGCTGGGGAGAGTAGGACACAACAGAGTTGGTAGACACATTCCCAGCCCACAGTGAGATTACGGTCTTGGGGGAAGATGGACATCAATATAAATAAATAAATCATGGGTATGTATGTAATTGCTGTGGCGCTGAAGGAGGGGTGAATAAATGGAGCAAGTACTTGCTCCTGAGCAAATCTAAGGGCAAGAGTGTCACAGAAGGGAGTGGGAGAAGAGGAAAAGAGGGCTTAGTCAGGGAGGGCTTCTTGGAAGAGATGTGCCTTCAATAAGGCCCCTTCCCCAAAAGGGTTCTCAGACCGACGATGTCCGGACATTATGTAGAACTAACTGGAATTATGGTTTGGGCAGAGGTTTCCACTAAAAAACAAAACAAAACAAAAAAACAACCCAAAAGCACACTTGGGAAAATGTCTTTCTCTGTTATCAACATCCTTGACTTTCAGGACAGGAGACCTCTTCAGGAGAGAGAGACTCTCCCTTCATCCCAAACTCCTCAAACTCTCTCTTTTTCCAGCCCTGACTCTTGCCCGAATGGCTAACCCTCATCTCCTCTTGCCTCCAGGACACCTCAGTTGGATGCTCTCATTTATCTCTCAGATTCAGGCTACTGCCAAATCCTGCTTTTTTTTTTTTTTGCCCCAGCACATCATCTCCTAGATCAGTCCCTTTCTCTCCATCTGAATTGCTGCCACTTTGGTGATAAACTGCAGACTGTAAGCTCGTTGTGGGCAGGAAATGTGACTTTTTATTGTTATATTGTATCCCCCTAAGTGCTCAGTACAGTGCTTTGCACACAATAAGCACTCAATAAGTACGGCTGAAAGCTCCATCTTACCTCGGCTAGCCTACTGCATTAAGAAGGAAGAGTGTTGTCTAGCGGAAAGAATCAGGGGATCCAATATCTAGGTTCTAATCCCAGCTCTTCAAGTTACTGGCTGTGTGCCCTTGGGTAACTCATTTAACTTTTCTGTGCCTCATTTTCCTCATCTTGAAAACAGGGAGTCAATGTTTGTTCTCCCTCCTAGACTGCGAGCCCCATGTCAGACAGGGACTGTGTCCGACCCAATTAAGTTATATATACCCCAGTGCTTAAGAAAGAGTTTGATACTCAGTAAGAGTTTAACAAATATCACAATATTAGTGTTAGTTTCAGAATAGCCCTTCCCCGCAGTGCTTTTCACTGCACTCAGCACATAATAAATGCTTAGTGAATACGATCATCACTATAAATCGCAGTTTAAGGTTAGGATTGGTTGCTGGAGTTGCAGATTTGATTAGGCCTAAAGATTTAACTGGGTTTACCAGATAATGATTGGTTTGTGAGGGCTTTTCTGCCCTCTGAGAATCGGGTTAATATTTGAATGGCTATTATATGAGACCAGGTGAAAGCTCTGGAGAGCCGGTGAAAAAATTGGTCTCTGACAGTCTTGGGAAACCCTTGCTCCTCCATGTATGTGGAAAATGGAGCTCAATCCATGTATTTAAGAAGCTGCTTTAACATTCCAGTTTCTGTGGAAAATTCTCTCATTTTAAGATCGCTCTAAAACATCAAAATACAATATGAAATATGATTAGGCATTAATCCCAACATTTTCATGTAATAGAGCTGTAAAAAGAGCTGGCATGAACCAAAAGAGGAATTTTTATTTTTTACTTCTGAAGGCATGATGAAATACTATAAGATGTTGATTTTTTTCCCCTGAAATTTGAATACTCAAAGAGGAGGCTTGTTGATTTTCATGGCTTTTGCAAGTGACTCAAATGTTCATATAGGAACAGCAATTGCTTCCCTATACCCCTGTTCCCACCATTCTTTGTTTTCAATCGTAAACCTTGTGAAACCAAGCTATTTCCAATGATTGTCTGGAAACTTTTGATCATTTGTCATTTTGGAATATGTGCAGATTATCGGGATCCTGACTGTTGATCAAAACTAGTCATTTCATGTGTTTCTCCCCCTCTAGAATGTAAGCTCCTTGGGGCGGGGATCATATCTACCAATTCTCTTGCATTGTATTCTCCCAGGTGCTTAGTACAGTGCTCTGCACCCAGTAAGTGCTCACTGAGAACCACTGATTGATTGATTCTGCGGTACAACTGAGCAGAGACAGAGTTGGTAGACATGCTCCCTGCCCACGAGGAGCTTACGTTCATGATGGATGGAAGACTGGCTTTGGGTCCTATCCCGTCTTATGCTGCCGAGTCTTATCTGACCCACAGCAAGGCCATGGATGCATCTCTCCCAGGACGCCCCACCTCCATCTGCAATCGTTCTGGCAGTGGATCCAGAGAGTTTTCTTGTTAAAAATATGGAAGCGCTTTACCATTCCCTCCTTCCTCGCAGTTAACCCGAGTCTCTGCCTTCCACTCTCTCCCATGTCGCTGCTGCCCAGCACAGGTGAGTTTTGACTTGCAGCAGATTGCCTTCTGCTCGCTAGCCATTGCCCAAGCCAGGAACTGAAGGGTTATGACTCTGCTTGTCTCTCCCTCCCATAGTCGAGAGTGGTGGAGTGCTGGAAACTCTCCAGGTGCAAAGCCTAGAAGTGTTTGGTTCCTATGCCGGCCCCAGAAGGACCCACTCTTTCTCATCTGCCTGACAATCCTCAGTCTTAGCCATACCCTTTTAGGGAGCAGACAGAGAGATAGGAGAGGCAGGAGAAAAGCTGAACTGAGGTGCCTGTGTCCAATTTGGCCATTCTGCCATGAATCACTGGGGATGGGGTTGTACACTGATCACTTCTGCTCTCAGGGAGCGTAACGATAAGATGGTTTTAGGTAATTCATATTCTTCTAGGGGGTGGTTTTATGGATACAGTTGATGTGGGCAGACAGTCCAACTAGTTCATTCAGGTCCAAAAGTGGTTTTAGGGAAGCAGCGTGGCGTAGTGGCTAGAGCACGGGATTCAGAAGGTCATGGGCTCTGCCACTTGTCTGCTGTATAACTTTGAGCTACTCATTTGACTTCTCTGTGCCTCAGTCCCCTCATCTATAAAATGGGGATTGAGACTGTGAGCCCCACATGGGAAAGGGACTGTGTCCAACCCAGTTACCTTGTAACTTAGTACAGTGCCTGGCACATAAAAAGTGCTTAACAAATACCGCAATTATTATCATTATTTCTGATTGTAATTTCCCATTTGTGTTTTATATCTAGAATAAATCAACCTTTGAAACTTTTCTAGAGTGCTCCCCTCTGCAGGAATCTTTCGATTTTGCTGCAGGCAACCTAGCGCATGCTTTCTTCCAGGCCATTCCCCTCAACCCCTCTTGGACAATCCCAGGTTTTCAGTTTATCCTCTGGATCTTTCCCTTGAGACTTTCATATGCCAGGGTGAAGCCACTGCAGATTTACATCACCTTGTCCCCACTAAGGGCAGATGCTTTCGTTCCTCAGGAATCCTAGCCATCAAACTCCCTACCTTGAGAACATTTTCTCCTGCATTCTGTTCTCCTGGATCACTCGGTTCCAACTTGCTTAAAATGGTGAGGGGTCTTTTCTCCCCAGAATTTTAGGTCCCATCTCTTTTCCCAATCCACCCCCTGCGTTTGGCCGTTTTCCAGTTAACCCTAATCAATTAAGTACAAGCATGCCGCCAGTTCTGAACAACTACAAAACAGAATATCTGGAGATAGGTCATACATTAATTGCTGACATAGCCCAGGATCACACTGCAGGGAATTCAATTTCCTCCTCACCCGAATTCTCCTGCTTCTCCTCCCTCCCCAAACATGAGTTACCTTGACAAAGTTGGGAATTCAATAAGGTAGTGTGCAAAGTTTTTCTCAGAAGCTTCTTTTTTCACTCTTTCAATTTATCCTAGATTTTAAAATTGCTCATTGTGTGCTATGGACTGTACTAAGCTCTTGGAAGAGCATAATGCAATAGAGTTGGTAGACATGATCCTCGGAGCCTGATGATTTTGCTGTTGCTTAATGTCTAAGTCAGAGGACCTGGGTTCTAATTCGAGCTCTGCCACTTATCTGCTGTGTGACGTTGGGCTTCTGTTCCCTCATCTGCACGATGGGGATTCAAAACCTGTTCTCCTTCCTCCTTAGTCTGTGAGCTCTATTTGGGACCTGATTATCTCAAATCTACCCCACTGCTTAGTACAGTGCCCGACACTTAGTAAGTATTATTATTATAATTAGGAGAAGATCTTTTGAGGTCTCCAATCTCATATCCCAAGCTAATAAAACTCTGCAAACAGTAAGTGCTCAAAAAATACAATTGAATGACTGAATAAAATAAATAGTTCTAGCGATGAAAACTACACCGTCTTGGCCGCTTATTCTGATGGTAAGTGGCCAGGGGTGTGCTCAAATTTTGATGCAGAAAAAAATGTTTTGGATGCTTCAGTCCAGCTCACTGCATCACCAGTACGTTTCTTTAACACAGAAAAGCAATTTCCATGCTGCCAGTTTGGACAGACATTCAGGGTCAGAATCAAAATGCAGTCTGAGGTTGGACTGGGTTTGGAGAATGCCACTTATGTGATCATCAGACTTTATTGTCCCAGTAGAGAGACTGTCAGACATAAAGAGCGTGTGTGGCTTCTGGGGAGAAATCAGACAAAGACACCAAATTACATGCACTAAAAATAGGTGAAAATTGCCATCTCAAGTATGATTCTGAATGTTCATCCATTTGGCAGTGTCAGTAAGCGAGCTGAGACTGCTTTCTTTCCGTATTGTCAGTGTTGTGAGGGGACAAGGTGCCAAGATACCTTTCCAGAGATAAATATCCTCAAGGGGTTGGGGGGGGGGGGGTGGTGTGGAAATTAGGCAAGCAGGAAAGAGGGGAAAAAATAGGAGAGGAACAAGTCAGGTAGTTAAAAAAACATCACCCAAGTGTTCAAAATACAAAACGCCTTAAAGATTCCTCCAAAGAAGGGAAAGAGCATGAAGGAACCCTTCTAGTTGGACATTGATGCCGCTGATGGTGAGATAATATCGATCTGGATGGGGGTGGTTAAGAGGATCAGTACACAATATACAGGCCCATAATAATAATAATTATGGTATTTGTTAAGCGCTTACTATGTGCCAGGCACTATACTAAGCGCTGGGGTGGTACAAGCATATCAGCTTGGACACAGTCCCTGTCCCATGTGGGGCACATAGTCTCAAGCCCCATCTTCCAGATGAGGCACATAGAAGCAAAGTGACTTGCCTCAGGTCGCACAGCACCCAAGTGGCGGAGCCAGAATCAGAACCCATGACCTTCCAGCTCCCGGGCTCGTGGTCTATTTATTATGCCACGCTGCACCCTGTGTCCTTGCACAGATCACATCTTTCCTGGGCTTTTGCTATTTGAGGTGCTGACATTGTATTCTTCGCTTTTTCTTGCTATTCCCACCTTCCCGAAGCCTCTGTTCTAGATGAACCACTCCCTTCTTCACTGTCTCAAGCCTCTACCGTCTTGAAGCTGCCCACAACTCTGCTACTTTACTTGGGATTGGGCTTCATGGAATCTACAGTTGTAACTCAAAATCGTGTGTTCTGCCTTCTTGGCATCGATGTGCCGGCTGTTCTCCATTCTTCTTATATGTATCATTTCACTTCTCTGGACCTCAGTTCCCTCACCTGTAAAATGGGACTAAGACCGTGAGCCCCACGTGGACTGTATCCAACCTGATTAGCTTGGATCTATCCCAAGCACTTAGTATAATGTCTGGCACACACTAAGTGTTTGACAAATACCACAATTTTAAAAAGATAATATTAATAGTCCCTTCTTCAGAAAGCTAGCTGGGGTTCACAGATGGAGCGATACTTCAGAGTCTATATCCCCCTTGGAGTGGAAGGAGCTAGAAGAATCATTTGACGTTTGACTAAAATTTATGAGCTTGGCCTCGTGCTATTCTAGGTAGGAAAATTAAATAAATGGGTGGAAACCGAAAGGGACTTTAAGTGCGTGTGGCATGGAAAGAGGGCAAGGTGAGAGGCAATTTATCTAAAAGAAGAAAGACTAGACTTGGCAGTTAAGTGCTAGTACATAGACTGAATCATCAAGGTGAGTGGATTGATGGAGAAAGCAGCTATATAAGTGAGTCCTTTCCCTGAAAATTCTGAGATCCAGGAGACAATTGAATAGTAATTATAATGATAATAATGTTGGTATTTGTTAAGTGCTCACCATGTGCAGAGCACTGTTCTAAGCACTGGGGTAGATTCAGGGTAATCAGGTTGTCCCACATGAGGCTCACAGTCTTAATCCCCATTTGACAGATGAGGTAACTGAGGCCCAGAGAAGTTAAGTGACTTGCCCACAGTTACACAGCTGACAAGCGGCAGAGCCGGGATTCGAACCCATGACCTCGGACTCCCAGGCCCGGGCTCTTTACACTGAGCCACGAAATGATAAGGGAGGCAAGTTTGGGGCATGGGGTGGGAGGATGGGAAAGCTGTTGGAAGCAGGGAAAGGAGGAGGGGGCGAGATGGGAATTACACACCCCATACATCCTGTCGAAGAGCTAGCTCTACACCCTTCGACAGGAAAGAGTTCACATTCTCTGTGCCCTGCCCAACAACAGAATGAAATTTCTACTCTGATGAGTAACTAGAGAGAAAGGGATAAAGGGGCGGCAAGTAGATGAAATCCCCAGGGCACAGAAATGTCACCATTATCTTAATACGGATATTTTTTCAGCAGAAATCTAGGTCATGTTGCCAACTGGACAGGTGAGCTAAAATATATCCATTTTGAGACTGTTTAAAGACAATTCACACAAACTCGCATTTCTTTTCTCCTCTATTGCCTTGCTGAAATCATTTCTGGCCCATTATCTTCATTGCGCTTTTTGACATTTCTGGGCTTCTTGACAGTGTTAGACTCTGCCCATATGCGCTTTGGGACCAGGAAAACTCATCAACATCAGCCTTAATTAATATTTCTCGATGGTCCTCGGACTGTCCTTCCGAGGAACGAGGGATGAAGACCCAGAGCTTGGAGTGGACAGTGATCTCTGCCAGGAGGAGTTAAAATGTAGTTGCGGCTGTTTTTAGCGACGACTTACCTGGTGGAAAATACAGTCCTGATAGAGCCCAAGGGCACAGATAGAGAACTGTCTGGCAATTAGAGCACTGGACTAGAAGGCCTAAATTCCATGTTGTGCTAACTTGCTAAGGGACTTGGAAAAAAGTATTCATTTACTCTGTGCTTCACTTCCTCTGGAATAGGCCTTCCCACATTGACAGAGGAGAGTCATTTAAAAGGCGGGATCATGAAACAACAATGAGAGATTAATATAATATGCCTTTATGTGTAATCCACGTATGTCTTGTCAGCTGATTAAAAAAAGAAAGAATGCAGTGGTATTTTCAATGGCTCACTTCCTCTTATGTGAACTATAAATTCATTTCACTTGGAGAGATACAGTCTCTCTCTGGTTAAATGTGAGCTTCTTGTGAGCAGGGAACATTTCTACCCACTGATGTATTTTGTATTCTCCCAAGCACTTAGCACGGTCCTCGGAATGCTGTAAGCACTCAGTAAATACCAGTGATTGATTGAGAGAGAATTCACACTTTGAGGAGCGTATGTCCTGATAAGCCAAGTGGACCAATTGCCAGGCTGCAAACCAGATTATTTCTTGCCAGTGACATATGTCTCCATGTACCAATTCAAATAACAAAATTGATGTGCTATAAAAATAAATCATAGCCTTCATTTAAGTGCTTGTGAACTCTGCAAAATGCTACCAGGCACCACATTTGACCAGTGGACTGTACTTTCGGGAGCCCCTGCATTGAAAGTACATAGTCCCCCTTGAGAAGTATTGACATGGTCTTGTTGGTTTTGGGCATGGATGCATTCTGCAACATCACTGGAAATACCCTAGGTAAGGCCATCACTTCCCAGCACACATCAATCAATCCTATTTATTGAGCTCAATTTATTGATTGAGCACTTTCTGGGTGAAGAGCACTGTTCTAAGCACTTGGGAGAGTGCAATGTAACAGAGTTGGTAGATATGTTCCCTGCTGACAATGAGCTTACGATTTAGAGGGGGCGACAGTAATATAAATAAATTATGGCTACGTTCATAAATGCTGTGGGGTTGAGGGAGGGGTGAATAAAAGGTGCAAAGGTGCACAGAAGGGAGTGGGAGAAGAGGGAATGAGGGTTTAGGGGAGCCCTCCTGGAGGAGATGTGACTTCATTAAGGCTTCGAAGATGGGGAGAGCGATCGCCTGGCAGATGTGAAGGGGGAGGGCATTCTAGGCCAGAGGCAAGACGTACGGAGAGGAGGTTAGCACTAGTGGAGCGTGGTGTGTGGACTGGTTTGTAGTAGGAAAGCAGAGAGGTAAGGTAGGAAGGGACAAGGTGATTGAGAGCTTTAATGCAGATGGTAAGGAGTTTCTGTTTGATGAGGAAGTGGTCGGGTAACCACTGGAGGTTCTCGAAGAATGTGAAAACATGGCCTGAATGATTTTGTAGGAAAATGACCTGAGAACCAGAAAGAAGTCTGGACCGGAGTGGGGAGGGGCAGGAAGCGGGGAGATCAGCAAGGAGGCTGATGCAGTAATTAAGGCAGGATAGGATACATGCTTGGATAACACGTTAGCACTTTGGATGGAGAGGAAAGGGTGGCTCTTCTGATCCTGGTCCGACTCTAAGGATCTTGGATCCAGTCCAGAAGTTCAGGTTCTGGACTGGCCTTTGATAATCTATTCTGCTTTGGAGCCATCCCGAGACATCTGATTCTGGAACATACTGTTTCCTCCCCTAGGAAATTTTAGTCTTCTATAAAATAAATGAGCTCCTCTTCTCCCTCTACTCCCTCTGCCATCCCCCCTTTACCTCTCCACAGCTAAACCTTCATTTTCCCCTTTTCCCTCTGCTTCTCCACCTCTCCCTTCCCATCCCCACAGCACTGTACTCGTCCGCTCAACTGCATATATTTTCGTTACCTTATTTATTTTGTTAATGAATTGTACATCGCCTTGATTCTATTTAGTTGCCATTGTTTTTACGAGATGTTCTTCCCCTTGACTCTATTTATTGCCATTGTTCTTGTCTGTCCGTCTCCCCCGATTAGACTGTAAGCCTGTCAAATGGCAGGGTCTGTCTCTGTTGCCGACTTGTTCATCCCAAGCGCTTAGTACAGTGCTCTGCACATAGTAAGCGCTCAATAAATACTAATGAATGAATGAAAATAAATTGCCTGTGCCTCACCTCCCTCATCTGTAAAATGGGGACGAGATACCTTCTCTTCCAATCTCTTCGATTGCCAGCCCTTTGAGGAACAGGAACTGTTTCTGATCTAATTCTCCTCTATCTACTCCGATGCTTAATGCCTAGTAAGTGCTTAATGAAGGTTATTATTTTTAATTATCATTACGTCCACCATGCAAGCTGCTGTCTGATTTTTTGTTGTAATTTTGGAAGGCATAAAAAAAATATTCTTCAGTTGCTGTGATAGCACATAGAGATCCATTTTACTTGTTCAGTGATGTATGGAAGGCCTTAGTTTAGATATCCATATAGTCACATATATATATATATATACATATATGTATGTATAGTCTTTTTCTATCCCACCACTTGCCGTGCATATTCATTAACTTGATTTCCTTGTTACTGTGCAGATGTCTGCAAGCCTCACTTTAGTCTAAATCACGAGGTTCTGCAAGGTACTGCGGGCATCCTACTTGTCCTGCAAATAGTCTTTTTCCATCTCTGTCATTTTCATCGATCCAGTCTTCGTGATTTCCCCTGATCATGCGTAGTTGACACTGGAGACTGTGGTTGGCGATTTCTTGTTCTAAGACATTTTTGGGTAATATTGCTGCAGAAAGAGTCATGGATGTCCTTGTCTTCCGGGGGCTTAACATTTAGTTGTCTAGGTGGGCTGGGGGCTACTTTTTCACATATTTGTTGCGTAGTCAGGGTGAGCTTGCCAAGTAGATGTTGGTTTGTTTTGCATTCCACTTCATGTCCAGCTTTAAGGTTCCGCTACACACTATGTGTGCTTGCATTTCTTATTAGACTTTAATTCCTCAAGGGAAAGGTTCAGGCCTTTTATTTCTTCTGTATGTTCCCTACGTCCCCATCCTAAATCCCTCAACTCCCACTTCAGCAGTTCCGTGTCACCGAACTACTTAGGTACTCGTGCTCTCCCTAGCATTTAGATTACTTCCACGTCTGTAATTTACTTTAGCGTTTGCCACCAGTTTTTAAGTTTCTTGGGGACAGGAATCATATATCCTATTCTATTGAACTATATTAAGTGCTTAGTACTTCACAAAGTAGGTGTTTGATAAATACTATTTTTTTAATGGAATTTGTTAAGCATTTAGTACATGCCAAGGTTCTGTACTAAACACTGGGATAGAAACAAGCTAATGGGGTCAGACACAGTCCGTGTCCCACATGGGGCTCACAGTCTAAATTCCCTTTTTCACAGATGAGGTAACTGAGGCCCAGAGAAGGCAAGTGACTTGCCCAAGGTCACACAGCAGGCAACTGGTGAAGCTGGGATTAGAACGCAGGTCCTTGTGCCTCCCAGACCCAAGCTCTATCCATTAGACACGTTTGACTGATAGGTGTGAGGACCACGGATGAATCCTCTTTCATGGTCCCCCCTTTATGGATGCCCAGATCACCAAAACTTGGGGATTAGAGTTTTCATCCATAGGAGCTTCAGTTCACCCTGAAGCACTGAGTACAGATGGTTGCTGACACTGTTTCAGTGGCAAGTCTTCTGATTCCCAATCCCAAATTGGCTCCTTCCTCTAAGTCTCTGCTGCTCCATGCAGAATATGCCATAGCCAGAATATTGGCAGAATCATCTGGTGTAATGTTATAAAGCTCCTTGGTCTCTTTCCATTTTTAAAAAGAACTCAGAGCATAATGGCATTTTTTAGATACTCATGATGTGAAGTTTAATAACAAATTACTAAAATAATACTTCACTCACAATTGCTGTGAACCGGAAATAGCAAAAGCAAAAAAATCCAAAGAATACATGTGGGTGATCTAGACTGTGGAAATCTCTCTCCTGGCAGATTTGAATTTGATCACAACCATCTCTCAGTTGTTGCTTGGAAGCATTTTGTTCATCACCTACAGGGGACTGGAACATTCATCAGTTTGGACTCTAAGGAAATGTAGAAATTCCTGAGTGAATCACCATGTTCTCCTTAGAGATAAACGAGCTTATGCTGGCCCTAGATTTATCTGCAGAAAACTAGCACCAGACCACATAAGTTACCTAAGGGAAAAGGGGCAAAGTAGAGTTTATCACTCTTAGAAAACACCAGGAAGCTAGTTTTATGCATGGAGAATTTTTACGGTTGCGAACCCTTTAGAGATCCAAGGTATGCCACTTAAAATTCAGGATAAGGTGTCGCCATCATCTAAATCTTTTTCTTCTCCTCTTCTATCTACTTTCTCCTTCCCTTCAGAATCAGGAACAGCTTACAGTGAGAGAGCACCTCACCGCTACTTCGATGGATGAAAACGAATCATTACATTTGTTTTAACCTGCCAAACAACATAATTGACAACCAACTTTCCATATTGCCTTACTCGTCAGTTGCGTTGGATCACGTGGTTTAAATGTCGTTTGAATGTTTCTCAGTGATTTTCTCCACCAAGCAACCTCAGTAACGGCTACAGATTTCTGCAAGGGTATTGATTATTTCACCAAGCAAATATAAAGTATCTATAGCTCCGGGGATGTAATTTCATGTTTTTCCCTTTTTCTTTCTCTCAGCCACTAAAGTGAAATATGTGGCTAGATAGAAGAGGAGAGGAATAAAAGATAAATGTTAAGGACAAAGAAGAGGGAGTGCGCATTGAGAGAAAATGATCAGTTTGTAGTCCATATTGATTCCCATTTAAAGGATGGTATTTACAAAGCTTTTCAGGTGAGGAGAGGTTTGTTGTGTTAACTTTGCTTTCATTATATGTGCTTTCTACACTTAAACCAGAACTTCATTTCTCTAGCCAAGTTGATGAATTTCCACTGTGCCCAATAGTGAGATATTTATCAAGTATGGGCAACATCAACTGCTAAAAAAATTAACTCAAGTCCCTCTTTGTAGGTCCCAAAGGATCAGACTAAATAACTCAAGTCAACTTGGAAATTTTAATCCCACCAGTGAAAAGACTGGTACTGTGAACTTTATGACGATACCGAAATGCACAGACATATGTATTCCTTGCTGTAGTGCTGTTCAATTGTTTGAATTTTATCTGCTTTTTCCCCTAATTCTGCTCTGTTTTAGTTGTTGCCTTTTCCCTGGGGGCTTCTCTTCTCTCCCACTGTCAACCATGTGTCTCCTTTGAGCCAGAGATGCTTTCTGGATCAATGTGCATGGATCTGCCCCGGCACTGAGTATAGTTATTGATGTTATTGATTGATTGATAATTACACACAATAATAATGAAGATATTTATTAAGTACTTACTATATGCTAGCTGCTGGAGTAATCGATCGATCAATCAATCAATCAATCGTATTTATTGAGCACTTACTGTGCTCAGTTAATACTAGAATCAGCATGGCCTAGTGGACAGAGCAGGGGTCTGGGGCTCAGAAGGACCTGTGTTCTATACACGGTTCCAGCACCAGTCTGCTGTATTACCTCAGGCGAGTCACTTCACTTCTCTGGGCTTGTTACCTCATCTGTAAAATGGGGATTAAGACTGAGCCCCATGTGGGACAGGACTGCATCCAACAATTACCTTGTATCTACTACCTACCCCAGCGCTTAGAATAGTGCCTGGTACATAGAAGGGACACTTAACAATTAGCATGAAGCTCCCCCTTCCCCTTCTCCCCACCAGAACTGTGTGCAGAGCGCTGAACTTAACACTTGGGAGAGATAGTACAAGAGATTCCCTTCCCAGAACAAGTTTCCAGTCTAGAGTGGGACCCAAAACAATTAGAAAGAGCAGGTATAGTGCATGGCTTGCCAAGAGATTCTTAATCAAAGAGGGAGGAAGAAGAGGTGTTCTGCCTCCATTTTACAGTTGAGAAAACTGAGATCTAGAGAAGTTTGGTGACGTGCCCAAGGTCATACAGAGGGTGAGTCGGGGATCTGGGACTGGAATCCAGATTAATTTCCAATCCCAGGCTTTTTCAACTAGATTCTGCTGCCACTCGACAGTGGTGCGATTTCATCCGCGTGTGGGAGTGTGACAGAAAAGACAGTCTTTTTTATACCGCTCACTCATATAGATAATTCCTCTGTTGCTTGCTTTGGCATTTATCAAGTCCTTGCAAACTTCCAGGCATCGTATTAAGGACTAGAAGAAGTTAAAAGGATATTCATTTGGATATTGTCAATGTTTTTTGCAGGGCTTATTTTTCAGTGTCTATTTTGGCGATCACTACCACGGGAGGCGGTGCAACCTAATGGAAGGAATTTGGGACTGAAAGTTAGGAGACCCTCGTTCTGCCACTGGTTTCCTGGGTGACTTTGGGCAAATCACTTAAGCTCTCTGGACCTCCACTTCCTCATCTGTGAGAGGGGGATAACTCATAGTAACGGTAGTAAATAGTATTTGTTATGTGTGTACTCTATGCAGAGCACTGTTCTAAGCACTGGGGAAAAAATACACCCCTGAAAATGAGACAGTGCCCCTGGCCCTCAAGAGAGTCACAATCCAAGGGAGCGGGGGAGAGGACTGGGAGCAGCTGCATAAGGAAGGATGAAGCGGTACAAACCTAAAATCGACATCTAAGATGAGGACGATGCTATATACACCAAACGAGCTAATGCGCTGTGGCTAGGGGAGCAAAATTATGGACTCCTTGTGGCTCGGACTCCAGCAGTCCCAGCGGCACCCATACCCTTCCCAAGGTTCCGAAAGAGAGACTGTGAGAACCCACAACTCCCTGAATCTGATCTACTATCTACCCCAGTGTTCAGCACGTACTAAGCACTTAATAAATGCCACAATAATCAGGGTTAGGTCCTTCCTGGAACCTCCGAAACAGCCAACCCGTCCCTGAACTATTGCTACAGATAGTCTCAGTCACGCTGCATCTTTAGAGACTAGATTTTGCTGTACCTTTAAAGTATTTCTTCTGCCCTTTTTGTTTATGACCCTCCCACTTCAGCTAACGACACAGTAGCACTTTGGATATCATGCTGTCCTACATTCTCTTTATTTGGTGGACCCAATGAAGTTACGCCTGTGTCCTAGGGTTTTTTTATCGGTGACTCTGACTTTACATGTCACATCAAGGTGGGCTGACTGTTACTTTGGTGAGGACTGGGGCCATTTCAACTTTATCTTCCTTCCCCTTCCCTCTCAGTCACCCCAAGGGTGAGGGAGGTCAGGGGAGATGAAGTGTGGAAAAAGCACGAATTCTAATCCCGGCTCTGCTGCTCATTTGCTGTAACCTCTGTGCCTCAGTTTCCTCAACTCTAAAATGGCGATTAAATCTTCCTCCCTCCGACTTAGATTGGGAGCTCCGTGTGGGACACAGACTCTGTCTAACCTGATTAACTTGTAACCACCCGGCAGTGATTCCAGTGGCCTGGCACACACAGTAAACACTAAACAAGGACCATTAAAGAAAATGCGCCAGAATTCCAGGTCAGCTATACTGCGGGTCTCAGAATACAGTGGGGCCTAAACTGAACACTGACTGAGTCTCCTCCGACCTTGACATTGAAGTCCTAGCATTTAGAGTGAGCCAGAACAGCCCAATTAATTCAGGACAGTTCTGAAACAGTGACAGAAACAGCGTGGCTCAGTGGAAAGAGCCTGGGCTTCGGAGTCAGAGGTCATGGATTTGACTCCCGACTCTGCCACTTGTCAGCTGTGTGACTGTGGGCAAGTCACTTCACTTCTCTGGGCCTCAGTTACCTCATCTGTCAAATGGGGACTGTGAACCTCACGTGGGATGACCTGATTTTCCTGTATCTCCCCCAGCTCTTAGAACAGTGCTCTGCACATAGTAAGCGCTTAACAAATACCAATATTATTATTCTTCTAAAATTGACCACCAAAGAGTGTGAGCCCCTTATGGAACAGGGACTGTACCCAACCTGACTGACCTGTATCCACTCTAGTGCTTAGAACGGTGCTTGGGACATAGTAAGCACTAAACAAGTACCATTATTATTATTAATAACCAAAACCTAGGTAGTCTACTCATTTTGGCCACTTATGAAGCTGGAGAAGACAACAGATGTGATTTCTGTGGAAGACGAAATCTCCCAGCAGTAGAAAAAATTGGATCCTACGTCTCTCTGTAGCCTTTCAGTTTGCTGTGAAGCTTGATGGCATATTGGCTCTCCACTCTAAACCGGTCTCTCTCAGGACACACTGTCCTTGATGTGGTTTCCTTCTTGATCAAATCATGCATCACTAGACAGATTTGGACCTGAGGAGCAGAATTCAGTGCAAAAATCAGTTCTGAATCAGTAGAGGTAACCTCTGGTTGTATTTGAGATCCCCAGGTGAATAATGGTCTAGGACTTCTATCTTCTTCAGGATTATTGTTAATCCTAAGTGAATTTGTTCCTTTGACACAGTTATCCATAATCATTTGAATGATTTCTTGAGTGTGTTTACCGAATTGTTAGCATACGGCTATGCCCGGGCAATTAATTCAAGGACTTAGAATGATTCTCAAAGTTATTTAAGATAAAATGATTTACCAGACAATTAAACCACTTCCAGATCTCTCTTCGCATCTCTCAAGCATGGCTGCATTGAAGAGATTAATTATAACTGGCCTTTCTAACCTGGTTTGATGACAGTTTCATTATGGAGTAGCTTCAATCAATCAATCTATCAAGAGTATTCATCAAAAATTTACTCTGGGCAGAGCACTATACTAAGCTGTTGAGAAAGAATGATAGAATGAATATATATACAGATGTGTACACACATATGAATGCATATATGTCTACACATATATATCTGTGCTATTTTTACGTGCTTCCTATGAGCCAAACATTGTTCTAAGCACAGGGGTAGGTACAGGTTAATTAGGTCAAACCGATTCCTGTCCTGAATGGGACTCGCCGTCTGAGTAGAAGGGGGAACAGGTATTTAATCCCCATTTTACAGTTGAGGAAACTGAGGCCCAGTTTCCAATTCACTTGAAAGTTGCCATCCCTCCATTTCACTGTGTGCTGGGTAGGTAGACCTGGGCTTCAGTCTCTCCTTCCTTTTCCTTGAAGTAAGCAGGATTTCTTATATGAGCTCACTCTATATATTAATATAGGTAGGTCCTTGCTGCTGATGGCAGAAAATATGCTTATAATGAGATAATAGTGCTATAAAGCATACATAAGAGGAGGTAAGTATCTATAATCTTCTAAAGGTTATGGTTGTTTCTTGATAATCATACATACACACACCCCCGAGGCTATTTAATTGCTGTTGCTGAAATTGCATATTGTGGGACAAATTGTATTTTTAATGTACTAGACTATGATGAAATTAGGAGCTTCAGATATTACACACTGGCTCGGTTGGTGTTTGAGTGATCTGTGCAAATCAGAATTTTCATTAGCTAATTATAATGCTCCCTTAATTTTACATGGATTGATTAAAAAAATCAGTTGGTGAATGCTAAAAGCTTTCATTTCAAGTATTTTTGGAAATGCCTAATTCTGTAAATGACACCTGAGGTACGGAAGTGGAGAAATGTATCTTTTCAATTCAGAGATGTCCTTTACTAATTGGCACCTTTTTTCAACTAGATGAAATATATATATATATATATATATATATATGCTAGTATTTCTTAAGTGCTCACTATGTGTCAAGCACTGTTCTGAGCACTGGGTAGATACAAGTTAATCAGGCCGGACGTAGTCCCTGTTCCACAATGGGCTCACAGTCTAAATAAGAGGGACAACAGGTATTTCATCTCCATTTGATAATTGAGGAAACTGAGGCACAGAGCAGTCAAGTGACTCGCCCAAGGTCACACAGTAGGCAAGTGGCAGAGCTAGGATTAGAATCCAGGTTTCTCTGATTCCCGGGCCCAAGCTCTTTCTACTAGGAAATGCAGCTTCCCATATTTCCCATCGATTCCCTGCAATTCTGTCATCAGAACCATTAATTACATCTTGTTAGCAGATTGTGACTCACACATATCTTTTATTTTCCCTTTACAGGAATTATGTATTTATTTATTGCCTTCAATTACAGTGTTGTAGGAATATAACAAGTAATTGAAATGACTGGGAACTCTAGAAATGGTTTTGTATTTGTTATATTATTACAACAAAGTAATTGGAACTGATAAATACCTGTTAGAGAGAGATAACAAGTGGGATAGAGTGCATACTCATTTTAAAGCATACTTAAAAAAAAGATGGGGAATTATTTTTCACAGATAAACAGTCACATTTACACAGGCTCTTCAAGCCAATCCATTGAAAGAGTTACATAACACTTTATCAAGTACATTTTTCTGAGATGGCATTTTTAGAAGTAATACATAGAAAGTACGTTCCAAAATATTTGAGTTAATCTCTGGGTCCTAGCAGACTGCCTCAGAGGATGAAATCACGTAGAAACCATCTATTTATCTACTCAATAAAGCAGTTCCCTTCAAAGGACATCACACTCACACATTCACACAATCCCACAGGCATGTATGCATACTTTGAGAATTAATGGAACTTTTTTTTTTCACGGTATTTGTTAAGCGCTTACTATGTGCCAGGCAATGTTTTAAGCACTGGGGTAGATACAAAGTAGTAAGGTTGGACACAGTCCCACATGGTGCTCCAAGCCTTAATCCCCATTTTACAGATGAGGTAACTGAGACACAGAGAAGTTAAGTCATTTGCCCAAGGTCACACAGCAGACAAATCACAGAACCGGGATCAGAACCTAGGTCCTCTGACTCCCAGGCTCATGCTCTACCCACTAGGCCATGCCGTACTTAAACGATTTGCTAAGGCTTCATTACAATGTTTTCTATTTATCAATCAGCTAAATAATGCCTGAAAAATGCCTTTTATTCACCAATCAGCTAAATAATAATGACTATTCAAAGTCCACAGAGCATCACCACATGAAGATCTCCTGAGCTTCCTCTTTTCTGGTGTTTAGGGAAGCAGTCCTGATATAGTAACCCATTTTGTGCATAGAAAGAGGTGAAAGAAGTCTCTGAATTCAGTCCCCAAGAGGTCGACTGGGACAGTGAATAGAGAGAAAACTTTAAAAAAGTACATCTTTTGTGACTCTCCTGGAAAAAGATGAAAACAATAAAAAAAACCAAGATGAAAAGATGAAACCCAAAACAACGGTTTATAAATTCTTTGAGAGATGGCAGTGAATTTTCATTCACTGGGCACCAATATAGCTATAAAATAGAATCTCATTTCAAAAGAAGGGGCACTCACTGAAGTTATAAACCTGATGTATGAAGCCCCATTTAAACTGGGACCTCCAATTATCAGGTTAGAAAATGTAAAAAACCCAGAAATGCTGGGCCAAACTGGCACTCTGCACCAAGGAATTTGAAGAGCACAGGAAAACCACCAAGCCTTCTCCTCCCTATTATGTATGAGAGGCCATGAACAAGGCGCCCCACTTGGTCCAGGGAGAAGAAAGTTCTCCCTCTCTTTTTTTTCCTTGGGAAACCATGAGTGACAGAATTCCCACTCATTGGAAGCTCCGACCCCTTAAGGGCAGGGATCTCGCCCTTACTCCCTCTTTTATATCGTACATTTCTGAGCGCTCAGTCCAGAGCTCTGCACACGGTAAGAACTCAATAAATACCTTTGGTTGAGTAGCCTCATCCATGCCTGCTCTTTATCACATCTCTTTTGGATGGCCTGAGGATGATACTACGTGTCATAAACACAGTGGGGTTATAAAGCTGCACAGAGAGGCCAGTATCTTCTAAGGGAACCTAATTGGTCCTCAAAACTAACAGTGAATCAATCTATCCAAAGCTTAGGATAAAAGAACAAAAGAATGGAAGCGGGGGTCAGACCCAGCTCAGGATTTTGCATTCCCCAAGGGCATCAGAGAACCCTTGGAGAAACAGGGTCATGGTAGCGCTCCGTGACAACAACCCTTATCTCTAATTTTCCCTCTAACATGGCTAATTTTCCCTTCTAATGATGCACTGTGTATTTCTCGTTCATGTATTTGCCCAAACCCTTCTTGAACAAGATGATCTTTTTTGACAGCCCAATTTCCTCTGGTAATGAATTTTGCTTCAGCTCTACCAGTGTCCGAGGATGAGTTTCTGACTATTCTTCCGTATTACTGCAGCGAGGAAAATCTTGTACAAGAGTCAATAATCTCTAACTATTCAACAACCTTCTTGTGGTTTTTCCAAGAATTGGCAGAAATATGGGCAGGAGAGCTAGTGGGCGGGGAACATGACAACTCGGTTATACGGTACTGTCTCAAGAGTTTAGCTTAGTGCTCTAGACACGGTAAGCACTCAATAAATGCAATCGGACGACTGAGTGACGGGGGGGCTGAGAAGAGTCAGATGGCCTCTCGGCAGTTTCTTCATGCCCAGGATTTCTCTCCCTCTCCTGCCTCTCTTCCCCTAAGCTCTTGCAAGTTCCTTGCCCCTTTCCTGCTATTTCCACCACTCTTCCCACTCCCACCATTATTCCCAGTCATTTAGACCTCTGGGTCAGAGACTGACATAACCCTTCTATTTGATATTTTTCTCCTCTCCATATTTTTCTGTTTTCAATACCTGGCAGAATTTTGCTGCCTCTCAGCTCTGAAGAGCCACCTATTTGTGTAGCTGCTACACAGCTTTGTGGCATCTCTTTCTTTCCTTCTCTTTCCCTAGTATTCACAGGAACTTACCTCTCTTCATGTTGTATGATCCCTTCTTCCCCCTCCAGTCTGTCCTGAAAGTAACTCTATCATCTCCTTAAGGGTCCATTTCCCCCCGATACTGGGGGAGAATAGAGCTCCTTCTACTGTTCTGCAGCAGCAGTTCAGGGTTTTGGTGAGGAGGAAAACCGAGGTTTAATAGTTGTACTATGCAAGGCAATTTGGTAGACATGGCAAGCATGTTTCTGATCACCAGTGGGACCACAATGTTCACTCGGAAATGGGAAAGGACAGAAAAAGCAACCATAGAGAAACAGAAAAAAGAATGTTTGTCAAGAAAAGAATTCTAAAATTCTAGGGAAAGAGAATGCTGCTAAATAGCAAATTACTAAAAATGGAGATTAAAAAAATAGAAAGCTAAAAAAGGAGCTGGTTTTATATTTCTGACATCTGATGTTCTCGTGTCTTGAATTTGGGTTAGAATGCAATATTTCCTGACTCCAAAGCCCTGTCCCTTAATTTTGCAGCCAGGGGTTTCTTCAGGTTCTTTTTAATATGGATAACGTGTTTTTCTAATTTAGCCA
This sequence comes from Ornithorhynchus anatinus, assembly GCF_004115215.2. Taxonomy (NCBI): domain Eukaryota; kingdom Metazoa; phylum Chordata; class Mammalia; order Monotremata; family Ornithorhynchidae; genus Ornithorhynchus; species Ornithorhynchus anatinus. The sequence goes on from NW_024396826.1 coordinate 40,316, forward strand.
AGACCTGACAGGGTCCCCCAGCCTCCTTCCCTTTTCTAGCGAATCGGATGGCAACCCTGGCTCTAGTTGCTAGCCCTTAACCCAACAGAAATCCTGGCTTTGGGAAGAATGTGGCTCGGAAAGGAAAATAGGAGACACCAACAAGTTTGAGTTGAAAAATGTACCAAGAACCTGAGATGTTGTGTCTAGTCCTACTGCCCCTTTGAGTCAACTACTGGTGTTTTCGCGGGGAGGCAGAATGACGTTTGTGCAGGATGTCTCCGAGTGGGGTTCACGGGGCCCATGGAGGTCTTTAAAGGGGCGCCCAGGCCAAGGTTCTTTGTTCTCTCTCTGCGTGCTTGCTGTCAGCTTGGGCTTCCAGGGCTACTTTTAGAAAGTAGAAATCACCACAGCTCCTGAGAACATAAAATCTCCCCTTGATCCAGGAAATGGTCCGTTTGAGGACCACCGAACTAGGTCTGAACTGATTTCCCCCAAAGACCTCTGAGGCATTTGTCCAATCTTGCATTCAGGATCCCCAAAGGATCGGCAGTGGACACTTGCAAGTCATGTGGGGAAAAGCAGGGTTCCTCTGCTTTCTACATGTTCCCTTAATTCTCTATTTGAACCAAATAAGTAAATTTGTGGCTCTGTACTAGGATTCTGCCAAGATAAACATTGATTTACACTCTGCCTCTACTGCCCCCTTCCTCTGATGATTCTCCCACGCAGGATCTAATTGGTGGACAAATTTGCCGGTTTTTTGGGGGGGCGGCAGGCGGAGAGGGTAACAGTACTTGTTAAGCTCTTACTATGTGCCAGGCCCAGTATTAAGCGCTGGGGTAGATTTCAATTAATGAGGTTGGACACAGTCCCTGTCCCACATGGGGCTCCCAGTCTTAATCCCCATATTGCAGGTGATTGAACTGAGGCTCAGAGAAGTTAAGTGATTTGCCCAAGGTCACACAGCACACAAGCGGTGGAGCCAGCATTAGAACCCAGGTCCTTCTGACTCCTAGGTCCCTGCTTAATCCCCTAGGTCATGCTGCTTCTCATGGCAGCAGGACCTCTCTTTCCCAGCTCTCCTGATTACATCTTTTCATAGCCAGAGCAAAAACTCCGGAAAAGGGGAACCACAGAAAGAAGGGGTTAGGGGGAGCAGATTGGATGTGATCGTGGGT
>NW_024396827.1:0-42026 GCF_004115215.2 Ornithorhynchus anatinus
CTTCAGCCCAACCTTGAAACCTAACCCTAACACTAACTGACTCGAATTTCAGCTAACCTTTAAACTAATTCCAAATAAGCAGAATAATGTTGGGATTTGTTAAGCGCTTCCTCTGTGCAGAGCACTGTTCGAAGCGCTGGGGTAGATTACCATCAACTTGTCCCACGTGAGGCTCGCAGTTAATCCCCATTTTACAGATGAGGTAACTGAGGCACGGAGAAAGTTACGTGACTTACCCGCAGTCACACAGCTGACAGGTGGCAGAGCTGGGAAAATCCTCAGGGCCGTATGTCTGTGGAGGGCCTGTAGAAGGGGGAACTTTCAGGCCCAAGAATGGTGCTCAACCTGTAAGTCTTCTTCAGGGCGACACATTGGTTTGATGCTAAGGCTTGGTTCTAAACCTATTGCTAACTCTACCTTACCCCTAACCGTAAAGCAAACCATCGACCTGATCTTAAATCTAAACATAAACCTAATCCTAACCTTAACAACTCGTCCTAACCCCACTGCAACCATAGCCTTAGCCCTAACCCTAAAGTAACTGCAACCCTAATGTGAAACCACCACCGCAGCACTAAGCCTAAGGCTCCCATTAACCCTAGCTTTAGCCCTCACCCTCATCTAAATCTTCACCTGAAACTTAACCGTGAACCTTACCCTGGGCCTAGCCAGTCTCCTAGCCCTAACACTAGCTTTAAAACCCTAACCCTAACCCAACTTGCCCTAGCTTTAAACAAATTCTTAACCCCAAGACCAAACTCTAACGGAAGCATTGATCTTCGGCCTGAATCAAATTCTGACCCTAAATACCAAGCTTATCTCTTAGCCTAGCCCTAACGCTAACCATAGCATTAACACCCTAAATGTGGTGCTTTCTTTAACAGTAACCACAACCTTATCCCTCCTCTTAACTCTTCTTCTCAGTCCTTCGCCCTTCTAATAAAAACCCAAACCTTACACTAACCCGGAAACCTAAATCCCTTCCGCAATCTTATTGCGAAAGCTAACCTTAGTCCAAACTCTAAAATCAACACTAGGCCTAGTAGTAAATTTGATGTTAACCCTCGCCCAACAGTAACTCTACCGCCAACATTTACTCTTCACCTGAAACCTAACCTTAGTGCTAACCCTGATCTTAACCCTCCTCTTAACGCTAACACTAACCCTACATTGGCCCTAGCCCTAATCGCACCAGTACTACAAATCCTTACCGTCACCCTAAACTTAGCCATAAACCTTACCCTACCTCTAACCCTAAAGTTAGTCCTAGGTCTTGTGACTATCCCCAATTCTAACCCAAACTAATCCTAACCCTAGCCCTAAAGTTAACCTTATAAACTCACTCAACCTCAACCGAACACAAAAGCCAAACCCTACCCGGGACCAGCTCCTGACTCTATAACCCAAACCCTAACCTTATGCTCCACCTTGGCCAAGCCCTAGGCTTAGCCTTAACCCTGGACAGACTTTAGCCTTACTCTTAGCCTTCCATCTACGACTAACCTTAACACCAAGCCTGGACCCTCACCATAACCCAAACCCCAGGCTTCCCCCCAGCTCTACACCCAATTTTAGCCCTAGGCTTAGCCCTAAGCATAACCGTAACCCAAGGCCCAGCCTCAGCTCTACAATTAACCAGAAACACTAACCCCAACCTTACCTCTAACCCCACTCTAAATTCAGACATAAGCCTATCCTTTTATCGTTGCGGCCTAGGTCTAACCTGATCCTGGCAGTAAACCTAAACGCAATCCTGACTATAGTCCCAACCCAAACTCTGACCTAAAAAACTTACACCTAACCCTAACCTTAACCGAACCCTAACCCTAATGATAACTTTGAACTGAAACCTAGAGCTATGAAGCTTAAACCTACTATCATCATAAGAATAATGATTAAAAAAACTGTAGAATTTGTTAAGCGCTTACTCTGGGCAAAGTGCTGTTCGAAACGCTGGAGTAGCTACAGGGACATCAGGTAGGACACACTCACAGTGTCTTACATAAGGAACACTGGCTTCATCCCCATAGTACAGATGAGGTAATCGAGTCTTGGGGAAGTGAAGACATTTGCCCCAAATCACAGAGTGAACATGTGGCAAGATACCTTTAACACGAATCTTCCCCTTATTCTGAGCCTCACTCTTTGCGCTAATCTTAACCCTAAACCCAGCCCTTCTCTGCAAATTGGCCCTAACCTCCTGGCTGACCATAAACGAAACCCGAAAATTCGCTCTAACCGTCATCATAGCTCTAGCCGCAACCCCAAACACTAACGCGAAACCTAGATGCAAAATGGACAGTCAGCTCTAATCCTAGCCCCAAATCAAACGATAACCCTAAACTAAATCATAACCTTAACCCTAACAGGAGTTGATTTTGACATTAGCCTTACCCATCCCCTTAACCCTAAAACCAAGGCGAACATTCACTCTAACCAAGAACTCTACTAAACCTTTTGCTAACCTTGAAACTAAACTTTATCCTAGCTCCACACAAAACTTTTCCTTCTCCCTAATCCTAGACATAACACTAGCCTTTAACCCCCAACTGCGTTCTTATCCGTAGCCCTAACCACAATTTAGTCATTCAAACGTCTTTATTTAGCCCTCACTGTGTGCGGAGCACTGTGCTAAACGCTTGGAATGTACAATTCGGCAACGGACAGAGACAATCCCTGCTCAACAAAGAGCTCACGGTCGGAAAGGAGGAGACAGACAAGAGAATAAAAGAAGTAGACGGGCATCAATCCCATCAAAATAGATAAAGAGAGAAGTAAACAATATATAGAAATATACACAAGTGTCGTGGAGAAGGGCAAGGGGCAGATCAGAAGGAGGGAGGAAAAGAAATGGGAAGAAGGGAAGGGACTGAGGGAAAGCGAGGGCTCAGTCTGGGAGGCCTATTCGTGGAGGTGAGCTCTCAGCAGAGCTTTGAAGAGGGGAACAGAGTTAGCTTGACAGATGTGAAGAGGGAGGGCTTTCCAGGTCAGTGGTAGGATGTAGGCCAGAGGTCGACAGTGGGATAAGCGAGATGGAGGCCCAGTGAGGAGGTTAGCGGCAGAGGAGCGGAGTGTATGGGGGTGGGCTTCTCTTCTAAGAAAAAGAGAAGGGAGGAGAGGTAAGAAGAGAGAAAGAGAGAATGAAGAGTTTTTCTTTCATGCAAAGGTTGATAGGCGCGTGTTTAGGCGCTTACTTAGGGGTTTGTGAGGAGAGGAGTGACATATCCAGAGCATTTCTGTAAAAAGATAGTCCGGACAGCCGAGTGAAGTATGGACTGAAGGGGGGAGAGACAGGAGGATGGGAGATTAGAGAAGAGGCGGCTGCAATAATCCAGTCGGTATATTATGAGAGATTGGACCAGCAAGGGAGCTGTTTGGGTGGAGAGGAAAGGGCGGATCTTGCCTGAGGGACCAAGCAGAAATGAGAAGGGTTTGTTGCCAGGCCTGCAAGGTAAAGGCTGGGTGCATGAAACATGAAGGGAAAGGCTGGGGGGCGGGGGGACCTAACTGGAAGGAGAAGTATTCGGGACCAGGCCTGCAAGGCAAAGGCTAAGTAGGAGGGCAAAAGTAGAATGAAAGGGGTTCGGGGCCAGGACTGCACTGCATAGGCTGTGGGGCCCAAACATTAACGAGAAGGGTTTGGGGACAGGCCTACAAAGCCAATTCTAAGGGGCCCAAACTGGAATGAGAAGGGTTCAAGGCCAGGCCTGCCAAGCAAAGGCTGGGGGACCAAAACAAGCAAGAGAAGGTTTCGGGGCCAGGCCTGGCAGGCAAAGGCTGTGGGACCTGGTCTGGAAGGCAAAGGCTGGGGAGCCAAAACTAGAAAGAGAAGGGGGTTCAGGGCCAGGCCATGCAGGCAAATGCTGGGGTCCAAAACGGAACAGAGAAAGGGATCGGAACCAGGCACGGAATGCAAAGCCTGCGGGGTTGGGGGAGGGGCCTACCTGGCACGAGAAGGCTTTGGGGCCAAGCCTGGAAGCCAAAGCCTGGGGGGGCCAAAACAGGAAAGGGAAGAGTTCTTGGCTAGTCCTAGAAGGAAAAGGCTGGGGGCGAGGCGGGGCGCAAAACGGGAACGAAAGGGGTTTACGGCGTGGCCTGGAAATCAAATGCTGGAGGGTCAAAACTGGAACGAGAAGGGTGCAGGAACAGCTTGGAAGGCAAATGCTGGGGGGCCAATACCTGAAAGAGAAGGCTTCGTGGCCAGGCCTGGAAGACAATGGCTCGGGGGGAAGGCCTGGAAGACAATGGCTCGGTGGGAAGGCCTGGAAGGCAAAGGCTGGGGGGTGGGGCAAAGGCTGGGGGGGGTGGCCAAACTGGAAAGAGAAGCTTTCAGGGGTCAGGCAAAGGCTGGGGGACCAGGTCTGGAAGGAAAATGCTGGGAGACGTTTCCAAGGCCAGGCCTGGAAGGCAAATGCTGGCACGCCAAAAGTGGAACAAGAAGGGTTCTCAGCCCTTCGCCCTGCTAATAAAAACCCAAACCTTACACTAACCCGGAAACCTAAATCCCTTCCACAATCCTATTGTGAAATCTAACCTTAGTTGCAACTCTGAAATCAGCACTAGGCCTAGTAGTAAATATGATGGTAACCCTCGCCCAACAGTACCTCTACTGCCAACATTTACTCTTCACCTGAAACTTGACCTTAGTACTAACCCTGATCTTAACCCTCCTCTTAACGCTAGCACTAACCCTCGATTGGCCCTAGCTCTAACAATTTATGGCACCCTAAATACAAATCCTTACCGTCACCCTAAACCTAGCCATAACCTTAACCCTAACTTTGAACCCTAAAGTTAGTCCTAGGTTTTGTGACTAACCCCAATTCTAACCCAAACTAATCCTAACCCTAGCCCTAAGAGTTAACCTTATCAACTCACTCAACCTCAACCGGTGACAAAAACCAAACCCTGCCCAGGATCAGCTCCTGACTCTAACCCAAACCCTAACCCTATGCTTCACCTTGGCCAAGCCCTAGGCTTAGCCTTAACCCTAGACAGACTTTAGCCTTACCCTTAGCCTTCCATCTACGACTAACCTTAGCAACCAAACCTGGACCCTCACCATAACCTAAAACCCCAAGCTTCACCCTATCTCTACACCCAATTTTAGCCCTAGGCTTAGCCCTAAACTTAACCGTAACCTAAGGCCCAGCCTCAGGTCTACAACAAATCATAAACACTAACCCCAACCTTAACTCTAACCCAACTCTAAATTCAAACATAAGCCTATGCTCTTACCCTTGCAGCCTAGGTCAAACCTGATCCTGGCCCGAAACCTAAACCCAATCCTGACCATAGTCCCAAAAAGTGAAACAGGAAGGGTTCTGGGCCAGGCTTGGAAGGTAGAGGCTGGGAGGCCAGAACTGGATAAGGAAGGATTCGGGACCAGGCCTGTGAGGCGAAGGTTGAGGGATCAGGTCTGGAAAGCAAAGACTGGGGGGCCAATGCAGGTAGGAGAAGGTTTCAAGGGCCAGGCCTAGAAGGCAAAGGGTGGGGGCCAAAAGTGGAAAGAGAAGGGTTCCTGGCTGGGCCTTGAAAGCATAGGCTGGGCAGCCAAAACTGGAAAGAGAAGGGTTCAGGACTAGGCCTGGGAAGCAAGGTTTGGGAGGTCAGGCCTGGAAAACAAACACTGGAAGGGTTTGGGGCCAGGCTAGTAAGGCAAAGGCTGGGGGGCCAACCCTGGAAAGAGAAGGGATCGGGGCAAGGCCTGGAAGGTAAACGCTGAGGGATCCAAAATGGAACGAGAGGGGCTCTGGTCCTGGCCCAGAAGGCAAAGGCTAGGAGCCCAAACCTGGAACGATAAGGGATCGGGCTAGGCCTGAAAGGCAAATTCTGGGGGGGGCACAACTGCAACGAGAAGGATTCGTGGCCAAGTATGGAAGGCAAAGGCCGGGGGCGGTGCCAGGCCTGGCAGGCAAAGGCTGGGGTTCCAGGCCATGAAGGGAAATGCAGGTGGGGTCCAAACTGGAACGAGAATTTATCAGAGCCAGACCTGGAAAGCAAATTCTGTGTGGGGTGGGGGGAGCAGTACTGGAAGGAAAAGCGTTCGGGCCCAGGCCTGTAAGGCAAAGGTTGTAGGGCCAAAACTGGAGAGAGAAGGGTTCGGTTTGGGCCCCCCAGCCTATGCCTTGCAGGCCTTCTTCCGTACCCGTCTCTTTCCAGTTTGGGGTCCCCAGGCTTTCCCTTCCAGTTTTCCCCCCGGGCCTTTGCTTTGCAGGCCTTGCCCAGAACCCTCCTCGATCCAGTTTGGGCCCCCCCAGCCTTTGCCTTCCTATTTTCCCCCGCCAAACCCTTGCCTTGCATGTCCGGGCCGGAACCCTTCTCGTTCCAGTTTGGTCCTCCCAGTCTTTCCCTTGCAGCCTTGGCCCCGAACCCCTTTGCATTCCAGTTTGGGCCCCTAATCCTTCGCCTTGGAGCCCTGGCCCAAACCCTTCTCGTTCAACTTTGGGACCCCAGCTTTTACCTTCCATTGTTACCCCTCAGTCTTTGTCTTGCAGGTTTCAACCTGAACCCTCATCAATCCAGTTGGGCCCCCCCCAGCCTTTGCCTTGAAGGCCTTGCCCCACACCCTTCTCATTCCAGTTTGCCCCCCCCAGCCTTTACCTTCCAATGTTACCTCCCCAGCCTTTACCTTTGATGGTCTGACCCCGAGCCCTTTTCAATCCACTCCACCCCCCCACCTATACCTTGCGGGCTTGGCCCCGAACCCTTCTAGTTCCACTTTGGGGCCCCCAGCTTTTGCCTTCCAGTTTTGCCCTCTAACCTTTGCCTAACTCACCTGGCTCGATCCCTTCTCGTGCCAGTTTTGGTCCCAAAGTCTTTGCCTTGCTAGCCTGGCCCCGAGCCCTTATTATTCCAGTTTTTGACCTCTAGCCTTTGCCTTCCAGTTTTGCCCTTCCATCCTTTCCCTTGCTAGCCTGGCACCAAGCCCTTCTCGCGCCAGTTGGGTTCCCCCGGACTTTGCCTTGCAGAACTGGCCCCGAACTCTTCTCCTTCCAGATTTGCACACCCTCCCCCAACATCCCCGCCAGCCATGGTTTTGTCTGCCATGTCTGGTCACGAACCCTTCTCTTTCCAATTCAATTTTGTCCGCCCAGCCTCTGTATTCCAGGCCTCGCCCCCTAATATCTGCATTCCAGGACTGTCCACCAACCTTTCTCGTTTCAGGTTTAGCCCCCCAGCCTTTACTTTTCAGTCTTAGCCCTGGACCCTTCTCATCCCAATTTTAACCCCCCCGCCCCACCCCGCAGCCTTGGCTTTGTAAGCCTGGCCCCAACTCTTCTGATTCCAGTTTCGGGCCTCGCAGCCTTTGCCTTCCAGGCCTAAGGCTGCACCCTTCTCGTTTCAGTTTGAGGCCCCCGGCCATTACGTTGCAGGCCTGAACCTGTACCCTTCTGCTTCCAGTTTTGCTCCCTCAACCTGTGCCTTGCAGGCCTCTTCCCAAACCCTGCTGGCTCTAGTTTGGATCCCCCATCCTTTCCTTTTAAGGTTGTCTCGCCCAGGCCTTGTCTTCCAGGCCTGGCCCTGATCCTTCTAGTTCCATTTGGCATCCCCCAGCCTTTGCAGGCCCGGCATCGAACCCTTCCCGTGCCACTTTGGGGACCCCAGCCCTTGCCTTGCGGGTCTGGCCCCAAATTCGTCACTTTCTAGTGTGGGCTCCCCAGCCTTTGCCTTCCAGTTTTGCCCTCCCAACCTGTGCTTTGCAATCCTGGCCGCCAAACCTTATTGCTCCATTTTGGCCCCGCCAGTCTTTTCTTAGCAAGCCTGGCCCCGAACACTTCTCAATCCAAGTGGGTCCGCTCCCCCCGAGCCCCCGGCCACTCTCGCCGCCCAGCCCTTGCATGCAGGCTTGCCCCGAACCCTTCTTGATCCAGTTTGGGCCCCCCCAGCCTTTGCCTTTTTGTTTTCCCCCACAAAACCATTGCCTTGCATGTCCGGGCCGGAACCCTTCTCGTTCCAGTTTGGTCCTCCCAGTCTTTCCCTTGCAGCCTTGGCCCCGAACCCCTTTGCATTCCAGTTTGGGCCCCTAATCCTTTGCCTTGGAGCCCTGGCCCAAACCCTTCTCGTTCAACTTTGGGACCCCAGCTTTTACCTTCCATTGTTACCCCTCAGTCTTTGCCTTGCAGGTTTCAACCTGAACCCTCATCAATCCAGTTGGGCCCCCCCGAGCCTTTGCCTTGAAGGCCTTGCCCCACACTCTTCTCATTCCAGTTTGCCCCCCCCAGCCTTTACCTTCCAATGTTACCTCCCCAGCCTTTACCTTTGATGGTCTGACCCCGAGCCCTTTTCAATCCACTCCACCCCCCCACCTATACCTTGCGGGCTTGGCCCCGAACCCTTCTAGTTCCACTTTGGGGCCCCCAGCTTTTGCCTTCCAGTTTTGCCCTCTAACCTTTGCCTAACTCACCTGGCTCGATCCCTTCTCATGCCAGTTTTGGTCCCAAAGTCTTTGCCTTGCTAGCCTGGCCCCGAGCCCTTCTCATTCCAGTTTTTGACCTCTAGCCTTTGCCTTCCAGTTTTACCCTTCCATCCTTTCCCTTGCAAGCCTGGCACCAAGCCCTTCTCACGCCAGTTTGGCTCCCCCAGGCTTTGCCTTGCAGAACTGGCCCCGAACTCTTCTCCTTCCAAATTTGCACACCCTCCCCGCAACATCCCCGCCAGCCATTTTTTTGTCTGCCATGTCTGGCCACGAACCCTTCTCTTTCCAATTCAATTTTGTCCGCCCAGCCTTTTTCTTCCAGGCCTAGCCCTCCAATCTCTGCCTCCCAGGACTGGCCACCAACCCTTCTCGTTAATAATAATAATAATGTTGGTATTTGTTAAGCGCTTACTATGTGCCGAGCACTGTTCTAAGCGCTGGGGTAGACATAGGGGAATCAGGTTGTCCCACGTGGGGCTCACAGTCTTAATCCCCATTTTACAGATGAGGGAACTGAAGCACGGAGAAGTTAAGTGACTTGCCCACAGTCACACAGCCGACAAGTGGCAGAGCTGGGATTCGAACTCATGAGCCCTGACTCCAAAGCCCGTGCTCTTTCCACTGAGCCACGCTGCTTCTCCAATAATAATAATGTTGGTATTTGTTAAGCGCTTACTATGTGCTGAGCACTGTTCTAAGCGCTGGGATAGACACAGGGGAATCAGGATGTCCCACCTGGGGCTCACAGTCTTAATCCCCATTTTACAGATGAGGTAACTGAGGCACAGAGAACTTAAGTGACTTGCCCACGGTCACACAGCTGACAAGTGGCAGAGCTGGGATTCGAACTCATGACTTCTGACTCCAAAGCCCATGCTCTTTCCACTGAGCCACGCTGCTTCTCATTCTCGTTCCAGTTTTAGCCCCCCAGCCTTTACTTTTCAGTCCTAGCCCTGAATCCTTCTCATCCCAATTTAACCGCCCCCCCCCACCCCACTCCGAAGCCTTGGCTTTGTAAGCCTGGCCCGAGCTCTTCTGATTCCAGTTTCGGCCTCGCAGCCTTTGCCTTCCAGGCCTGGCGCTGCACCCTTCTCTTTTCTGTTTGAGGCCCCCGGCCATTACGTTGCAGGCCTGAACCTGTACCCTTCTCCTTCCAGTTTGGCTCCCACAAACATTGCCTTGCAGGCCTGGCCCCAAGCCCTTCTGGTTCTAGTTTGGATCCCCCAGCCTTTGCTTTTAAGGTTGTCTCGCCCAGGCCTTGTCTTGCAGGCCTGGCCCTGATCCTTCTCGTTCCATTTGGCATCCCCCAGCCTTTGCAGGCCTGGCCTCGAACCCTTCCCGATCCACTTTGGGGACCCCAGCCTTTGCCTTGCGGGTCTGGCCCCAAACTCTTCACTTTCTAGTGTGGGATCCCCAGCCTTTGCCTTCCAGTTTTGCCCTCCCAGCCTCTGCTTTGCAGTCCTTGCAGCCAAACCTTATTGTTCCATTTTGGCCCCGCCAGTCTTTTCCTAGAAGGGCAGGCCCCGAACACTTCTCAATCCAATTGGGTCCGCTCCTCCCCGCTCCCCCTCCCCCCGGCCCCTCTCGCCCCCCAGCCATTGCATGCAGGCCCGGCCCTGAAGCCTTCTCGTTCCAGTTTTGGCCCTCCAGAAATTGCCTCCAGTTTTGCCCCCACAGCCTTTGCCTTGAAGGCCTGGACCCGAACCCTTCTCGTTCCAATGTGGATCCCCAGCCCTTGCCTTGCAGCCCTGGCCCCAGAGCCTTCTCGTTCCATTTTGGGCCCCTAAGCCTTTACCCTCCAGTTTTTCCCTCCCATCCTTTTCCTTGCAAGCCTGACCTCAAGCCCTTCTCTTTCCAATTTGGAACCCCCCTCCCCGCCCCCAGCCTTTGGTTTTCAGTTTTGGCCTCGAGCTTGTGTACTGCATGCCTGGCCCGGAACTTTTCTCTTTCGAGTATTGGCCTTCCCAGCCTTTGCCTTGCAGGTCTGCCCCCAAAACCTTCTCATTCCATTTTGGGGCCCTCACCCTTTGCCTTCCAGTTTTATCACCCAACCTTAACGTTGCTGGGCTGACCCCGAACCCTGATCATTCCAGTTGCGGCCCCCGAGGCTTTGTCAAGCAGGTCTGGCCCCTGACCCTTCTCTTTCCAGTATTGCCCCCTCCTCCCGCCCTCCCCCTCCCCCGCAGCCTTTGCGTTGCAGGTCTGGCCCCGAACACTTCTGTTTTCTGTTTTGCCCGCCCAGCCTTTGCCTGGCAGCTCTGTCCCCGAACCATTCTCCCTCTAGTTTTGGTCCTCCAGACTTTGCTTTGCCTTTCTGCCTCCGCTCCACCCCGTCCCCCCGTGCAGCCTTTGCCTTGCAGGCCTGGTCCCCGAACCCTTCTCATTGCAGTTTGGGCCCCCTAGGCTTTGCCTTGCAGGCTTAGTCTGGGAAGGCCTCTTGGAGGAGATGTGCCTTCAGTAAGGCTCTGAAGCAGGGAAGAGTGGTTGTTTGTTGGATTAGAAGAGGGACGGCCCTCCAGGCTTAGAAGCAGAATGTGGGCTAGGGGCCGGTGGTGAGACAAGCCAGATCGAGGAAGAGTGAAAAATTAGCACTAGAGGAGGAAAGTGTGCTATCTTGACTGCAGTGGGCAAGTGGGAGGTGGAGCAACTCCCACGTCCCAAGGCTGCGATCCAAGGGACCCGCAACGCTTTGTTCCCTACTGGGGCTGGATCCGGGGCTGGTCCGGGAAAGAGGTAGGAAAGGTTGAGTTCGGGCTGTGGCTCCACAGGGATGTCCTTGAAGTGTTGAAATGTGTGGGGGTGGATGCTTCCATCGTCTCCCTCGTGCTGTGGGCGCTGCTCCGTAAGGTGTTTGGACGACCTCAACCTGAGGAGAGCAACTGCACCAAGTGGGAAAGGCACACCCTTAGCTCCATCGCGGTGAGCCTCCATCCCTACCCAGAAGGACAGATTGAAGGGCAGGCCTGGCCCGTAGCCCTCAGCCCGCAGCTCTCAACCTTCTTCTCGGAGCTCGCAGCTCGCAGCCCTCAGCCCTTAGCTGGCAGCCCTTAGCCTGGAGCTCGAAGCCTTCAGCCCGGAGCCCCGCACCTGACCCGCCTCTTCCCGCTCCCTCCAACACTTTCCCTGCAGGACTGGGAAACTGCCCAGGGTGCCAGGGAAGGGGATCGGGGCGGTCCTCGAGGGCACAGGGGCCAAGGCCCGAGAGGGGCTCCCGAGCTGGTTGCTGTCCATCCCTGCCTGAGGCTTCGGCCCAGAGAGGGCCCTGAGAGTGGGGTCAAAGGGAGCCCTGGGCAGAGGCTTAGGATACGGGCGCGTTTGTGGGGGGGAGGGATTTCTGGCTGAGCACATGTGCCACCCCATCAGGCTGTGAACACGCTGTATGAGCTGCTCTTTGTAGAGGAGTACTCGGGGTCGTTGCCCAACTTCTTCCCCAGCTCTTCCTGGCATTCATCATCCAGATCCAGTATGTGCTGGAGTTGGGCCTGGTGGGGGAGCGGGTGCGCTTGGCCGTGCAGCCCACCGTCCCTCCGCCCCCAGTCCCTGGAGGTGAGCGACCAGAGGGATGTGGGGGTGGGGAGAGGGACCCGTGACGTAGTTATGCCAAGGGCCATTGGCCCATGGCCCCGATGACCAGGGAGATCCCTCGGGGAATCTGCGTCTCAACCACAAGGAGGTTGGGGATGGGCTGGGGTCTCTCACCCTCCTCATTTCCTCCCCAGATGGAGAGCTTTAAGGACAGCCTTCCCATTTGCTTGACCCAAACTCTGGTGTATACCAACTGCCCCCAGCCAGATGTGAAATTTGCGGCCGTTGTCCTCCTCGGTGAGAGAGGAGTGGAGGGTGCTGGGGAAAGGAAACAAACGAACAAACAAAAAATAAACAAAAAAAAACGCCGCCAGATCTGGCCTGCAGGGGGGAAACCGTGGAAGAATAGCATTGAAGGGACGAAATGGGATACCCCTCATGCCTGTCCAGATATGGCATATTCACAGGATCGTCAAGAGCCCTTGTGGGCCATGGGGTGGGATGCCAGACTATAATAATGTTGGTATTTGTTATGTGTTTACTATGTGCTGAGCACTGTTCTAAGTGCTGGGGTAGACACAGGGGAATCAGGTTGTCCCACGTGGGGCTCACAGTCTGCATCCCCATTTTACAGATGAGGTAACTGAGGCACAGAGAAGTTAAGTGACTTGCCCAAAGCCACCCAGCTGACAAGTGACCGAACCGGGATTCGAACCCATGACCTCTGACTCCAAAGCCCGTGCTCTTTCCACTGAGCCACGCTGCTTCTCTAATGTATGAATGTATGCACCATGAATGTAGGCATGTAGACTATGAATGTAGGAATGTAGACTATGAATGTAGGCACCCTTTTGTTCAAGAAAATATATGAGAAAGACTTTGCCAAGCTGAATGAGTATGTCGCCCTCACAGCTGACAATGGATTTGCCCTCCAAAGCCTGATGGCCAACGTATGGGAGACCTGATGCCACTTGTCTGCGAGACTCGGGAAGGCCCGAATAGATTCTGAGAGATTGGAATGTATTTGGGCATTCCTTTCCTCACATTTCCCCAATGTGGCCTCCCACATTGGCCCTGGAATAGTTTGATGTTCCTGGCTTAAGTCATGGCTGAAATTGTCTTGTCCTCTGTTGGTCTGCAGCTTTCTCTATACCTGATTTCCCTCTGCTGCTCCCTGAAGATCCCCCTGAAAGAAGTCAGCCTAGAGCAACAATGGACTTGGTCGGTCAGGCAACCGTGGCCACAGGGTGGAGTGTGAAACCGGCCCGAGCTGCCTTCAGAGTCGCCTGACCAGAGTGAGCCAAACCGTCTCCATTCTGGAAAGGCCCACCTTCTCCTCTGTTGACTGGAAATTCTTATATGCTCTGAGTGGTTTAAGTATGGGTAACAAAGACTTATAGTTAGTGGCCACACCTTGCAGATATGACCCAAGATTACTCTTCACAGGGATTGAACATCTCACCCATATTTCCTGATCCCTTCCCTGCCTGCCATGTCCACGAAAACACGTTTCTATATAGATTAAGGTCTATGCGGAAGAATCTCAATGTCATGCTTACAGGCAGATAATCTTTTCCAAAGCATGGAGGTAATATTGGGTGGATTGCCTGTTTGGCCAGGGGAAACGAACGTCCAGCTGCCACTTGAACGCCCTCCCCCATTATAGCCATGTGCACCTGGGCTAACTCCTGCTCCTTGCAATGGGAAGGATACCCTAGGACATTCCAGAGTGTTCTTGGCTTACCAGAGGAAACCCGGCCCGAGGCCTCGTAAAGGACCCACCGAGTACTAGAAAGGAAAAGGCGTTTGAGGACCTGTCCATCTGAGATAGAGGTTGTGGCATGCACGCAAACCGCCCCATGGTGGGCCGGGACATTGGGTTTGAGGTTGGCGTATGTTTTGTGCAATGAATACCCAGCTTTCGGAGGTTTATGCAGTAAAACCATAGCTTTTCCATAGGCACATGCATTAAAGCCTTAACTTTGCGTGGCTCAGTGGAAAGAGCACGGGCTTTGGAGTCAGAGGTCATGAGTTCGAATCCCAGCTCTGCCACTTGCCTGCTGTGTGACCTTGGGCCACCTGGGTTACCTGGGTTACCTAGGGCCAGTCAATTCGCTTCTCTAGGACTCAATTACCTCATCTGCAAAAAAGGGGATTAAGGGGACGAGCCCCATGAGGGACAAGGCCTGGGTCCAACCTGGTGCTGCAGGGCCGGCAGGCGGTACTGCACCTCAGCCCAGGGTGACAGGGGAGGATGTCCAGAACACCGGGAATGGTGCCAGGCACACAGCAAGTACTGTAGGTGTTGACTGCGAGGGAGCCGGGGTGAGGGACTTGAGGGGCCACTCCAAGAGGCTCACGGGAAGACCACCCGCTGAACTGGGAGTCCCAGGGACCAAGGGAGGCGGTTGGGGCTCAGCCCAGGGGCCCAGGGTACCTTTCCCCACTAGTTAATGTCTGCCTCCCCTTCTAGACTGGCAGCTCCTTGTGGGCAGGGCAGGTGTCTGTTTATTCTTATGTTGGACTCTCCCAAGCACTTAGTACAGTGCTCCACACACAGCAAGTGTCCAATAGATACGATTGAACGAGTGAAGGTACCCTTAGGGCTAACTCGGGTCAGGGGACCCCGGAGCCTTGTGGCTGTTGGGCTTGGGTGGTGACCCTGACACCAAACGGGCACCGTAGTGGCCCCTACAGTGGGCTCCGGGCTCTTAGAAGGGAGACCTTCCCGTGAGCCTCTTGGAGCAGCCTCCCTCAAGTCCCTCACCATGGCTCCCTCGCGGCCAATAACTATGGTACTCGCTGTATGCCAGTCACTGTTCTAAGTGCTGGGATAGATACAAGTTAATCAGGTTGGACACGGTCCCTGTCCTACATGGGCCTCACAGTTTTAATACCCATAATACATATGAGGTAACTGAGGCCCAGAGAAGTGAAGTGACTTGTCCTGCTCAACTCTGCTCTTCCTCCTGGACCTGGCCACCGGCTTCCGGCTTCTGTAGGTCAACACCTACAGTACTTGCTGTGTGCCTGGCACCATTCCCGGTGTTCTGGACATCCTCCCCCGTCACCCTGGGCCGAGGTGCAGTACCGCCTGCCGGCCCTGCAGCACCAGGTTGGACCCAGGCCTTGTCCCTCTGCAGACAGGTGGCAGAGCCGGGATCAGAATCCAGGTCCTCTGACTACCAGGTCCTCACTGTTTCCAGTCTTCAGAGTTGCAGGACAGGATGGGGTGGGGTGGGGGGGTCTCCCCTCTCAGTCCCTATTCCCCCTCCCCACCCTCAACCGCGGCCCCAACCCTGTGCTCCCCGATCCCATCCCCCGCTGCCTCCCTCCAAAAATGCCCCCGCAACTCACCGGATGAATCTTCAGCGCTTCCCTGTAAAACGCCCAGGTGCCCCAGTAGCCGAGGAGGCTGCACAGCAAGCGGAGGAGCCGGAACAGCCAGAAGCCGGCGGCCAGGTCCAGGAGGAAAAGCAGAGGTGAGCTGGAGCAGATCCTAGAGTGGACCGGCAGGCAGGCAAAGGTCAAAGATCAGAAGGCTCAATGTGGGTCAAGCACCATGGGCAGGGGGTGGGACCAGGCCTGGAGACAGACGGCAGTACCCAGAAACGGTGCCGGGCTTGGGCACAGGCAGCCCAGAGGGACCGGCGGTGGAAATTATAGTGCCAAAGGGACCAGAATGGAGTTCCTGGGATAGACTGGGGGTGAGGGGCAAGGAGGTGGTCATTGTAATAATTGTGACTATTTGTTAAGCGCCTACTGTGTACTAAGTGCTGGGGTGGATACAAGCGAATCGGATTGGACACAGTCCCTGTCTTATTTGGGGCTCACAGACTCAATCCCCATTTTACAGATGAGGTCACTGAGCCACGGAGAAGAGAAATGACTTGCCTAAAGTCACACAGCAAACAAGCAGCAGAGCTGGGATTAGAACCCACAATCTTCAGACTCCCAGACCTCGGGCTCTGTCAATGCAGTCTCCCTCCCTGCCCACTGCTCCCAGTGCCCAGGAGCCCACAGGGACGACAAGGTCAGAGGGCAGGGAGCATCTGACACTCAGCCCTTCGCTCCCTGCCTTTCCCCCTCGACTCGCCCCCAGCTAACTCTCACCTCTGGAAGCACTGGGCAGCAGGCATCTTTGGGTGTGTGGTGGGGGGTGCGCTTTCAGTCCCAATAATTTTGCTTATCCTATAACTTCCAGGGGAACAAATTGCCCTAATAATAATAACAATGGCAGTTATGAAGCACTTACTATGTGCCAAGCACTGGGGTAGATACAAGATAATCAGGTTGTTCCTCACGGGGCTCAAAGTCTTAATTCTCATTTTACAGATGAGGTAACTGAGGCATAGAGAAGTGGAATGACTTGCCCAAAGTCATGCAGCTGACAGGTGGAGGAGTTAGGATTAGAACCCACCACGTCTGACTCCCTCTTTCCACTAAGCCACATTGTGCTAACCCTGACCATACTTAACCCTAACTCTACCTCCAACCCTAACCCTAATAATAATAATCATAATTATGGTATTTGCTAAGTGCTTACTATGTGACGAGCACTGTTCTAAGCACTGGGGTGATCAAACCCTCACTCTAACCCTAAATCTTACCATAAATCTAACCATAGCCTTAACACTATCCCTAACTCTTACCCTAACCCTAAACCTAATTCCAACCTTAGCCTTAACCCAAAATCTAACATTAAACCTAACCCTAACACTAACCTTAACCCTAATTCTAACTCTAACACTAACCCTAGCTCTAGCCCTAAAATTAAACCAACCCTAACCCCAAATCCTAACCCTATCCATAGCTCTAATCCTAACCCTAATGCAAAAGCTAACTGTAACTCTAACCTAAAACCTAACCCTAACCTTAACTGTAACCTTAATCAAACCATAAACCTAACTATAAGACTAATCCTAAACCTAACTCTGTGTCTAGCCCTAGCCTTAACCCTAACCACTTTACCCAAACCAATTTACCCAGACCAATTTACCCAAACCATAACATTAACCCAACCTACCCAAACCTTAACCCAAACCCTAAAGGAAGCTTTAATCCTAAACCTAAATCTAATCCTAACCAATAAAATTAACCCTATTCACTGTAACCCTATTCCCAGCCATAAACGTAACACTAACGCTAAACCTGGCCCTAACACTAAACTCAGTCCTAACCTTCTTCCTAACCCTAACTCTAGCACTAACCCTAACCCGACTCCAAATCCTAAACCTACACCACATCTATACCTAATTCAACCATAGGCCTAACACTAATCCTAACCCTAACATTAACCCTAGGCCTAGCGATAAATCTAACAGTAACCTTAACCCAACCCTAACTCTAGCTCAAGCCCTAATCCTAAACAAAACTCTTAACCCTAACCCTACCCCTAACCCCTAACCGTAACCCTAAACCCAACTCTAACCCTAACCCTAACCCTAAACCTAACCATAACCCTAAACTTGGCTATAACTCTACCCTAACTTTATCTTTAGCCCTAGACCTAATCCTTGCCCTTAACACTATTCCTAATTCTAACCCCAAACTTAAGCACAGCCCTAATCCTAAACCTAACCCATGCCTAAACCTAACCCTAACTCTAACCTTAACCTAACCTTAGCCTTAGACCTACACCTAATTCTTACAGGAGCTCTAGCCTTACCCTGACCTGAACAGTAACCTTAACACCAAATTTGGCCTTTAACCTAACTCTAATCTTGAACCCAATGTAACCCTAACGCTAGTCCTAACTCTGAGCCTAAACCAAAGCCTAATTCTAACACAAATATTCATTCATTAGTACTTATTGAGCGCTTACTATGTGCACAGCACTGTACTAAGCGCTTGGAATGAACAAGTCGGCAACAGATAGAGACAGTCCCTGCCGTTTGACAGGCTTACAGTCTAATCGGGGGAGACGGACAGACAAGAACAATGGCAATAAATAGAGTCAAGGGGAAGAACATCTCGTAACAACAAGGGCAACTAAATAGAATCAAGGCGATGTACATTTCATTAACAAAATAAATAGGGTGATAAATATATACAGTTGAGCGGACGAGTACAGTGGTGAGGGGATGGGAAGGGAGAGGAGGAGGAGCAGAGGGAAATGGGGGGAAAAGAGGGTTAAGCTGCGGAGAGGTGAAGGGGGGGTGGTGGAGGGAGTAGAGGGAGAAGAGGAGCTCGGTCTGGGAAGGCCTCTTGGAGGAGGTGAGTTTTAAGTAGGGTTTTGAAGAGGGGAAGAGAATCAGTTTGGCGGAGGTGAGGAGGGAGGGCATTCCAGGACCGTGGGAGGACATGGCTGAGGGGTGGACGGGGGGATAGGCGAGACCGAGGGACGGTGAGGAGGTGGGCGGCAGAGGAGCGGAGCGTGCGGGGTGGGCGGTAGAAAGAGAGAAGGGAGGAGAGGTAGGAAGGGGCAAGGTGATGTAGAGCCTTGAAGCCTAGAGTGAGGAGTTTTTGTTTGGAGCAGAGGTTAATAATGTTGGTATTTGTTAAGCGCTTACTATGTGCCGAGCACTGTTCTAAGCGCTGGGGTAGACATAGGGGAATCAGGTTGTCCCACGTGGGGCTCACAGTCTTAATCCCCATTTTACAGATGAGGGAACAGAGAAGTTAAGTGACTTGCCCACAGTCACACAGCCGACAAGTGGCAGAGCTGGGATTCGAACTCATGAGCCCTGACTCCAAAGCCCGTGCTCTTTCCACTGAGCACAACCACTGGAGTTGTTTAAGAAGGGGAGTGACATGCCCAGATTGTTTCTGCAGGAAGATGAGCCGGGCAGCGGAGTGAAGAATAGACTGGAGCAGGGAGAGAGAGGAGGAAGGGAGATCAGAGAGAAGGCAGACACAGTTATATCTAGCCGGGATATAACGAGAGCCCGTAGTGGTAAGGTAGCTATTTGGGTGGAGAGGAAAGGGCGGGTCTTGGCGATATTGTAAAGGTGAAACCGGCAGGTCTTGGTAACGGATAGGATGTGTGGGGTGAACAAGAGAGACGAGTCAAGGATGACACCGAGATTGCGGGCGTGAGAGATGGGTAGGATGGTCGTGCCATCCACGGTGATAAGGAAGTCTGGGAGAGGACCGGGTTTGGGAGGGAAGATGAGGAGCTCAGTTTTGCTCATGTTGAGTTTTAGGTGGCGGGCCGACATCCAGGTGGAGACATCCTGGAGGCAGGAGGAGATGCGAGCCTGAAGGGAGGGGGAGAGGACAGGGACGGAGATGTAGATCTGCGTGTCATCTGCGTAGAGATGGTAGTCAAAGCCGTGAGAGCGAATGAGTTCACTGAGGGAGTGAGTGTAAATGGAGAACAGAAGAGGGCCAAGAACTGACCCTTGAGGAACTCCAACAGTTAAAGGAAGGGAGGGGGAGGAGGCGCCTGCGAAGGAGACCGACAATGAACGGCCAGAGAGGTAAGAGGAGAACCAGGAGAGGATGGAGTCCGTGAAGCCAAGATGAGATAAGGTATGGAGGAGGAGGGGATGGTCGACAGTGTCAAAGGCAGCAGAGAGGTCAAGGAGGATCAGAATGGAGTAGGAGCCATTGAATTTGGCAAGAAGAAGGTCACGGGTGACCTTAGAGAGAGCAGTCTCGGTAGAGTGGAGGGGACGGAAGCCAGATTGGAGGGGGTCTAGGAGAGAATGGGAGTTAAGGAATTCTAAGCATCGATTGTAGACGACTCGTTCTAGGATTTTGGAAAGGAAGGGTAGTAGGGAGATAGGGCAATAACTGGAGGGGGAAGTGGGGTCAAGAGCGGGTTTTTTCAGGATGGGGGAGATGTGGGCATGTTTGAAGGCAGAGGGGAAGGAGCCCTTGGAGATTGAGTGGTTAAAAATAGAAGTTAAAGAAGGGAGGAGGGCAGGGGCGATGGTTTTAATACTATCACCAAACCTAACCCTATTGCTACGCTAACCCTAAACTTAACCTTAACCCTAATCCTAGCTCTAACTCCAAATCCAACCCTAACCCTAACACTATCCTTAGTCTAAGGCCTAGCCCTACTTCTTACCCTAACCTAGCCCTAAACCAAATCCTAAATTTAACTTTTCACACTTTCAGGAGCCTCAGCCCTAAAACTAATCCAAACCCTAATCATAATCTAACCTTAACCCCAAAGCAAACCCTAAAACTAACTTGAAATCTAAACCTAGGCCCAGGATAGCCTACGCTTGGCCTAGGCCTAGACCTAGCCTTAACTCTAACCCTAATGCTTACCCTAGTCCTAAACCTATTCCTAATTGTAACGTTAACCCTTGCCCTAACCTTAAACCTAAATCCAATCCTAACTGGCATCCTAAACCTAACTTGAACCCCAGGTTTAATAGCATTTCTGACACTAACTCTAATTAACTCTTCCATTAGCCCTAACCCCAAATCTAACCCTAACCTTAAAAATAACTCTAACCCTAAACCTTAGGTGCAAAGATGAAGCACTGGGCAGTTTAAGCTATCTCAAAATAACTTGATTCTCTCTAGGCAATAATGTTGTGGGGACTTAAATTTTATCTATATTCTACTAATAGTGAGGCTGGTGTTAAAGCCTTCCCACCAGTCACCACTGTTTAGCAAGACACTTGCTTTGAACCTGTTTGGGGGCAAATTGCTAAATGAACTCAACTTAAAATTAGCCAACTAGTAATACAGTAACATAAGTTATCTACACTGATCCTTGCGCTGAGGTGTGCAGCCCATCAGGAGTCTAGTCTGCTGCATGTGCTATTTTTCTTCTATCCTGCTGTACAGGCAAGTTAAGTGAATGTATGTTTTCTTTTCATTCTGTCAAATGGGCTACTCCCAAGAGAGCACACTTGTTGCCGTAAAAATTTGTCACTACCCATCTTCAGGTTTTCTCTTTTACTGCATGTTGGGTAATGAGAATGCACAAAGATGCAAGGAAGATGTGGGGAGCAGTCTAGGGCATTATCTCAAATCATCTATATTATTTTCTATGAAGCTTATCCTAGTCATACTGTGTTGACGTACATGTTCTCTACGCTTGCTTACAGTGCAACAGAGAGTTTCAGTCCAAACACTGGTCACCACTCTCTATCAAGGAGCTTGCTCTGAAGTCCATTTGTCATGATTTCCAATTGAACTCTTCTGGAAATTTCTATTTTTTTTTTCCATTTACTATTGTACTACAGTAACAGAAGATTTTCCACTGATCCTGGCACTACAGTGTGGCGCAGTGGAAAGAGCACAGGCTTTGGAGTCAGGGCTCATGAGTTCGAATCCCAGCTCTGCCACTTGTCAGCTGTGTGACTGTGGGCAAGTCACTTAACATCTCTGTGCCTCAGTTCCCTCATCTGTAAAATGGGGATTAAGACTGTGAGCCCCACGTGGGACAACCTGATTCCCCTGTGTTTACCCCAGCGCTTAGAACAGTGCTCTGCACATAGTAAGCGCTTAACAAATACCAACATTAATTACTACATTACTACTGTAACACTGTATCACTATAATCAGGAGTCTAGTCTCCTGCATGGGCCGTTTTTTTTTTTTCTATCCTGGTAGGTAGGCAGGCAAGTTAGGTGAATGTGTGTTTCTGTCCATTCTGTCACACAGACTGCCTTCACAGAGAGCAAACATGACCCAGGTCTAAAATTATCACTACCCATCTCGTGGTGTTCTCTTTTACTGTACATTGGGATATAAGAGCACACATAAGTGCTGAGCAGTTTTTAGGTTGTTATCTCAAAAGTTGTATACTGCCTTCTAGAAAGCTTAGCCCAATGACTGTGTGTGACCTATATGTTGTCTATTCTCTGTTTCGAGGATGATATGGCATTTGAGTCCAAAGACCACTGACCAGGCAAGTCACTAGCAAGGCATGAATTGTCAAATGAACTTGACTTGAAATTTCAAATGTTCAGTACCATGTACGATAGTAATATAGTAACAGAAGATGTCTACACTCGTCCTTTCACCACAGTCTACAGCCTATCTAAAGTCTAGTCTTCTGCATGACCCATTTTTTTCTAACCTAAGTAGGCAAGTTAAGTGACTGTGCTTCCATCCATTCTTTCCAATGGACTGCCTTCACAGAGACCACACTTGACAGCCATAAAACATTTTATTGCTATCTAATTCAAGGTTTTCCCTTTTAGTATGTATTGGGATATGAGTGTACATAGGGGTAGGGATGCTGTGTTGAGCACTTTAGGCTGCTATCTCAAAATACCTATATTGCCTTCTAGGAAGTGTAACCCAGTAACTGTATGTGGACTTAAATGTTGTCTATACTTTGCTTATAATGTGGCATGGTGTTTAAGTCTTAACAGCAGTCACCAGTGTCTAGCAAGTGACTTGCGTTGAAACCTGAGGTAGAGTGTTTTAAAGACAGTAGTGAGGAGTTTTTGTTTGATACAGAGGTGGATGGGCAACCACTGGAGTTTTTAGAGAAGCGGGGTGAAATGTCCTGAGTGGTTTTTTAAAAAAGTGATCCTGTCAGGAAAGTGAAGTATGGACTGGAGGGGCGAGAGACAGGAAGCTTAAAGATCAACAAGGAGGCTGATGCAGTAATCCAGGTGTCTTAGGATGAGTGATTGTATTAACATGGTAGTAGTTTGGATAGAGAGGAAAGGGAGGATTTTAGTGATATTGTGAAGGTGGGACCAACAGGATTTAGTGGTGAATTGAATATGTGGGTTGAATCAAGAGAGGATTCAAGAATAATGCCATGATTACGGGCTTTTGAGAAAGGCCGATTCTTGTAGCCATCATCTTGTAGCTGCCCTCGGTCCCACCTCCAACCTCTTTAACCATTTTGACCCCTTCCTCACTTTCTCTCCTTTTCCATGCCCACTTTGCCCCTCAGACACTTCAACATCCACAAGGATGTAGCCAGTGATTCCTCTGCCGCCCGCTTTCTATCACTCCTTGACACCGCCGACCTCCTGCTCCATCTCACTTGGCCCACTCACCAACTTGGACACACTTTCGATCTCATCATCTCTAACTGTTGCACTATCTTCACACTCACCAACTCTGAAATCCCTCTCTCTGACCATAACCTTCTCACCTGCCTCCTCTCTCACACTGCCCCTAACCCATATATCTGCATTACACCCTCACAGAGACCTCTGCTCTCTCGACCCTGTCCATCTCTCTGAGTGCATTCATTCATTCATTCAATTTTATTTATTTAGCGGTTACTGTGTGCAGAGCACTGTACTAAATGCTTGTAAAGTACAATTCAGCAACAGATAGAGACAATCTCTACCCAACTACGGGCTCACAGCCTAGAAGGGGGAGACTGACAACAAAACAAAACAAGTAGACAGACACAGTACTAAGCTCTTGGGAGAGTACAATGTTACCGAGTTGGTAGATACTTCACTTTCTCTGCCTACAAGGAGCTTACAGTCTAGAGGGGAAGATGGGAGTTAAAATCACTATGTACAGAAGTGCTGAGGGTCTGAAGGTGGGGTGAGTAAAGGGTGTAAGAACAAGTACGAGGGTGATACAGGAGGGAGAGCGAGTAGGGGAAACAAGGTCTTAGTTGGGGGAGGTCTCTTGGAGATGTGATTTTAATAAGTTTTTGAAGGTGAGGAGAGTGATGGTCTGTAAGATATGAAGAGGGAGGACGTCCCAGGTCAGAACCCATATAGGGGCGAGAGGTTGGCTACAAGATAGATGAGACTGAGGTACAGTGAAGAGCTTGGCATTAGAGAAGTGAAGCATATGGGCTGGAGTGTAGTAGGAAATCAGCAAGATAAGATAGGAGGGGGCAAGGTGATTGAGTGCTTTAAAGTCAATGGTGGGGAGTTTCTGCTTGATGCAGAGGTAAATGGGCAAGAAACAAGAGGTTGCTGAGGAGTGGGGATACACAGAGAGTGGGGATACACAGACTGAATGTTTTTGCTGGAAAATGATGTGGGCAGCAGAGTGAAATATAGACTGGAGTGTGGAGAGACAGAAGGCAGGAAGGCCTGCAAGACTGATACAGTTGTTAAGGTTTTTCTTCTGGCTCCCTTGGTTTCCTCGAATACTTTTCTCTAACACTGCTTCCCTTTCACTATGTGTGTTTTCTCACTCTCCTAAAGAATGAAGGAGAAGTGAGAGAGGAAAGCACATCACACGCCACCTCCTCTCCCTACCCACTCCTGTCCAAATAGATGCTATCAACTCCACCCTCTCTACTCAGCTCAACTCACTCACTTCCTTGGTCCTTTGTTGATTTCACACCACTTACCCACAGCCTTGTCCACCTCCTTCGCTCTTATGCTCGAGCTGCTGATTGCTGCTAGCAGAAGTCTAATCACCAGGCCAAACTTGTTCACTTTAAATTTACCCTTTCTTGCCTTAACCCTGCCATCTCCTCTGCCAGGAAAAACTATTTCTCTTCCCTTAATGACACCAATGCCCATCACCCCCATCAGCTGTTCCGGACATTAAGCTCCCTCCTCAGGCCCCCAGGTCCTTCCTCTCCTCCTTCTCTCACCCACAATGATTTGGCCACCTACTTCATTAGGAAAATTAACACCATCAGATCTGAGCTCCCCCAAATAACTCCCTCCCCTTCTCCATTCCCCCTGCTCTCGACCCCCTCCTCTACTTTCCCATCCTTCCCAGCAGTATTTTCAGAGGAGATATCCTCCCTCCTCTCAAGTGCCACCCCCTCCATTGTGTTTCTGAACCCATTCCCTCCATTTGGGTATAGATGATACCCAAATCTACATCTCCTCCCCTGTTTTCTCTCCCTCCATCCAGACTCGCTTCTCTTCCTGCCTTCAGGACATCTCCTCCTGGATGTCCTCCTGCCACCTAAATCTCAACATGTTTAAAACTATGTTCCTTATCTTCCCTCCCAAACCCTTTCATCTGCCTGACTTTCCCATCACGGTGGACAGCACTACCATCCTTCCCGTCTCACTAGCCCTCAACCTTGGTGTCATCCTAGACTCTGCTCTCTCATTCAGCCCACATATCCAATCCATCACCAAAACCTGCCAGTCTCCCCTTGACAATATCGCCAAGATTTGCCCTTTCCTCTCCACCCAAACTGCTAACTTACGGGTACATGCTCTAATAATATCCTGACTGGATTACTACACTGGCCTCATTTCTGATCGCCCATCTCCTGTCTCTCCCTGCTTCAGTCTATACTTCACTCGGCTGCCCAGATTCTCTTTCTCCCTGCTTCAGTCTATACTTCACTCTGCTGCCCAGATTTTCTTTCTACAGAAACTCCCTGGGCATGTAACCCCGCTCCTAAAAAATCTCAACCATGCCTTTTTCTTGCCTGTTCCACCATCAACCCCTGGCCCACATCCTTCCTCTGACCTGGTATGCCCTCCCTCTTCTATTCACCAATCACACTTCCCCCTTTCAAAGCTCTACTGAAAGATCACCTCCACCAGGAGGCCTTCCAAAACTGAGCCCCCCTTTTCCTCTCATCCTCCTCCCATTTCCATTGTCCCGACTCCCTCCCTGTGCTCTAGCCCCTCACCTGCCCCACAGCACTTGTTTATGTATGTACATATTTATGATTTTATTGTATTAGTGATGTGTATATATCTATAATTCTATTTATTCATTTTGATGCTATTCATGTCTGTCAACTTATTTTGTTTTGTTTTGTTGTCTGCTTCCCCTCTTCTAGACTGTTACCCATTGTTGGCTAGGGATTGTGTCTATTTGTAGCCGATTTGTACTTTCCAAGTGCTTAGTACAGTGCTATGCACAAAGTAAGGGCTCAATAAATATGACTGAATGAATGAATAAAGGAAGGATAATTGTTCCATCTACAGTGATGGGAAAGTCAGGAGCAGGACAGGGTTTGAGTGGGGAGATAAGGAGTTCTGTTTTGGACATGATAAGCTTGAGGTGATGGGAGAACATCCAAGTAGAGATGACTTGAAGGCAAGAGGAAATGCAAGACTGCAGAGAGATCAGGGCTGGAGATGTAGATTTAAGTGTCAACCGCATCTATATGGTAGTTGAAGTCAGAGGAGTGAATGAGTTCTCTAAGGGAATGGGTGTAGATGGAGAATGGGAGGGGACCCAGGGCTGGGCCTCTGGGGTTCGGGGGCTTTTGGGCTCTTACAACTCCTGAGGCTCTGAGGCTTTGGTGCATCTGGGACTCCAGGCCTCAGGGGCTTGGGGCCTGCGGGTTTCTGGAGATCTGGCGCTTCTGGGGCTCAGGGTCTCTGGGGCTAATGGGGATTTGGGGCTTTGTGACTTTAGGACTCCTGGGGCTCTGGGGCTTCTGAGGTTCTGGGGCTCTCCTGCTCTGGATCTCCTGGCTTCTTGGGTCTCCAGGGCTCCTGGGGCTCTGGGGACCTAGCGCTCCGAAGCTTTGGGGCCGTGGACTCTGGGGCTGTCTGTTAATGCAGACCATTTGACAGAATGGACAGAGAGACACACTCATTTAACTTGCCTACATAGCAGGACAGAAGAAAAATGGTGCATGCAGAAACAGACTCGTAATAGACTTTTCACTGCAGTGCAAGGATTAATATTATCTTCTGTTACTGTATTACTACTCTACACAGAGCTGAATACTTATAATTTCAAGCAGAGTTCATTTGGCAATTTGTGCCAAATGGGAGTTAACCCAACTGAGTTGCTAGAGAGTCATGACTGGTGTTTGGATCCAAATAACATGCCATACTCTAAGAAAAATACAGAGAATATGTAAGTCCACACTCAATTATTTGTCTAAGCTTCCTAGAAGGAAAATTCACGTTTTGAGATAATGACCTAAACTGCTCAGTGCAACATCCTTGCATCTAAGAGCTCTCTTACATCCCAGTGTACAGTGAAAGAGAAAACCATGAGATGGGTAGTGACAAATTTATTCTGGAGTCAGGTTTGCTCTCTGTGAAGGCAGTCTGTGTGACAGACTGGATAGAAGCACATAGTTTTCTAATTTGCCTACTTAGCAGGATAGAAGAAAAATGGTACATGGAGAACACTAGACTCCTAATAGGCTGTACACCGCACTGAAGAGTCATGTAGATATCTAATGTTACTGTATTACTGTTGACATGGAAATGAACATTAGAAATTTGAAGGAGAGTCCATTTGGCAATTCATGCCAAACAATTTTCAACACAAGTGAGTTGCTAAAAAGCAGTGACTGACTAGTGTTTGAACTCTAACTGATCAGCAGAACATCCTTGCACCAATATACACTCTTTTATCCCAACATACAATAAAAGAGAAAACCTTGAGCTGGATAGTAAATAGATGCCTGATGGGGTGTACACTGCAAGGCCAGGATCAGTATAGATATCTTCTGTTACTTTCTACTGCACGTGTGATTGAACATTTGAATTTTCAAGAAGGGTCCATTGTGCCAAATGGGTTTTAACATGTGTCTTGCTAGATAGTGATGACTGGTGTTTGGACTCAAACCCCATGCCTCCTTATAAGCAGTGTATAGAGAACCTGTAAGTCGCTACACAGTAATTGGAATAAGCTTCCTAAAATGCAATAGAGATATTTTGAGACAGTGGTTTAAACTGCTAAGTCCAACATCCATGCACCTATGTGCACTCATATCCCTCTAGTAAAAGAGAAAACCTTGAGCTGGGTAGAGACAAAATTATTACAGCATCAAGTATGCTCTCTCAGAAAGCAGTCTATTTGACAGAATGGACAGAAACACATATTCACTTAACTTGCCTATTTAGCAGGACAGAAGAAAAATGGCAGAAGACTAGACTCCTGATGGGCTGCACACTGGAGTACAAAGATCAGTGTAGATATCTTCTGTTACTATATTACTGTTGCACATGGAAGAGAACATTTGAAATATCAAGAAAAGTTCATTTTGCAATTTGTGCTCAAAAAGTGTCAATGCAAGTGTCTTGCTAAAGTGTGGTGACTGGTGTTTGGACTCAAACTCCATGTCACACTGTAAGCAGAGTACTGAGAAGATTTAAGTCTATACAGAAGGATTGAAAACCGAGTGGCAGAGGCCAGGGAAATGAGGGGCAGAACACAGAGAGCTGAGGGGCAGAGACTATTCATTCATTCATTCAGTCATATTGATTGAGTGCTTACTGTGTGCAAAGCACTGGACTAAGCCCTTGTAAAATACAATTCAGCAACAGATAGAGACAATCCCTATCCAAAAAGGGGCTCACAGTCTAGAAAGGGGAGGTCAGACAACAAAACAAAACACGTAGACAGGCATCAATACCATCAAAGCAGTGTGAAGCAGCTTTGCAGCGTGAAGCAGCGTGAAGCAGCATGAAACAGCGTGGCTCAGTGGAAAGAACCCGGGCTTGGGAGTCAGAGGTCATGAGTTCGAATCCCGGCTCTGCCACTTGGCAGCTGTGTGACTGTGGGCAAGTCACTTAACTTCTCTGTGCCTCAGTTACCTCATCTGTAAAATAGGGATTAAGTGTGAGCCTCACGTGGGACAACCTGATTACCCTGTATCTATCCTAGCACTTAGAGCAGTGCTCGGCACATAGTAAGCGCTTAACAAATGCCAACACTATTGTTATTATTGTTATTATTAAAATAAATAAATAGAATTATAGTTATGTGCTTATCATTAATGAAATAGAGTAATAAATATGTACAAATATACAAAAGTGTTGTGGAGAGGGAAAGGGAATGGAGCAGAGGGAGGGAGTCAGGCCAATGGGGAGGAGAGGAGGAGTAGAGGAAAAGCGGGGGGGGGCTCAGTCTGGGAAGGCCTCCTGGAGGAGGTGAGCTTTCAGTAGGGCTTTAAAGAGGAGAAGAGAATAATAATAATAATGTTGGTATTTGTTAAGCGTTTACTATGTGTAGAGCACTGTTGTAAGCACTGGGATAGATACAGGGTAATCAGGTTGCCCCACATGAGGCTCACAGTTAATCCCCATTTTACAGATGAGGTCACTGAGGCACAGAGAAATGAAGTGACCTGCCCACAGTCACACAGCTGACAAGTGGCAGAGCCGGGATTTGAACCCATGACCTCTGACTCCCAAGCCCGGGCTCTTTCCACTGAGCCACGCTGCGAAGAGACAAAGGACAGGGAGAAGAAGAGATGGAAAGAGAGGGAGACAAAGAGATAGAGGGTGAGAGGGAGAGGAGGAGATTGACAGAGGAAGAAGAGAGGTGGCAGAACTAGTTTGGCAGTTGTGAGGAGGGAGAGCATTCCAGGCCAAAGGAAGAACATGGGCCAGGGGTCGACAGTAGGACAGGTGAGAACGAGGCACAGTGAGGAGGCTAACAGCAGAGGAGCGGAGCATGCAGCCTGGGCTGTAGAAGGAGGGAAGGGAGGTGAGGTAAGAGGGGTTAAGTTGATGGAGAGCTTTGAGCCAATTTTGAGAAGTTTTTGCTGGATATGAACGTTGATAGGAATCCACTGGAGATTTGTGAGGAGACGGGGGGTGGCATGCCCAAAGCGTTTCCATAGAAAGGTTATCCAGGCAGAACAGTGAAGTACAGATTGAAGTGGGGAGAGACAGGAGGTTGGGAGATCAGAAAGGATGCTGATGCAGTAATCCAGTCTGGATATGATGAGTGATTGTACTAATAAACCTTAATAATGGGAAGAGTTGGGAGCTGAAGAACAGGGATCTAAGGGAGTGGGGCAGAAGATAGCCAAAAGGTGTGGATTTGAGGGACAGGAAACTAGAGTGGCAGGGAGATGAGGTGTAGAGTGTTGAGGTATAGAGAACGGACTCCTGAGAGCTGGGAGGGGTGGCAGGAGGAACAGAGTGCATACATTCAGGAGTCAGAAGCCAGGCAAGCAGAGGCCAGGAGGCAGAGAGCATGGAACTGAGGAACAGGAAATAGAGAGTTGAGGGGCAGGGAGCAGAAACTTAAGGAGAAGGATCAGAGAACTGAGGGGATTGGATCTCTGAGGTTCAGTGAGGAGAGGCCAGAAAACTGAGTGGCAGAGGCCAGAGAGCTGAGAGACAGAGGCCAGAGAACTAAAGGGCTAAGGCCAGAGAGCTGAGGGTCAGAGGCCAGAGAGTTGTAGAGAAGCAGCATAGCTTAGCGGATAGAACACGGGGCTGGGAGTCAGTAAGTCATGGGTTCGAAAACATGTCTGCTGTGTGACCTTGGGCAAGTTACTTTACTTCTCTGGGTCTCTGTTAACTCAACTCTCAAATGGGGATTGAGACACTGAGCCTCACATGGGATTGGGACCGTGTCCAAACTGATTATCTTGAATTCACCCCAGTGCTTAGTACAGTGCTAGGCACACAATAAGTGCTTAATAAATACCATAATTATTATTCTTATTTTCTAAGGGGCAGAGGCCAGTGACCTGAGGGGCAGAGCCAGAGAAATGAGCAGTAGAGACCAGAGAGCTGAGGTGCAGAGGCCAAAAAGCTGAGGGGCAAAGGCCAGAAAGCTGAGGGACAGAGGCCAGGGAGCTGAGGGACAGAGGCCAAAGATCTAAGAGGCCGAGGACAGAGAGCTGAGAGGAAGAGGCCAGGTAGCTGCAGGGAACGAGCCAAGGAGCTGTGGGGAAAGGGCCGAGTTCTGAGGGGCAGCGAGCTGAGGGCCAGAGTCCAGAAAGCAGAGGGTCAGAGGCCTAAGAGCTAGAGCATCAAAAATCTGAATGGCAAAGCTCAGAGTGCTGAGGGGCAGAGGCCACAGAGCAGAGGGGTAAAGACCACAGAACAGAGAGGGGCATAGCTAAGAGAGAAGAGGGGGAGAGGCCAGAGAGCTGAGAGGAAGAGTTCAGAGAACTGAGAGGCAGAAGCCAGATAGCTGAGGGTCAGAGGACAGAGAGCAGCGTAGCTCAGTGGAAAGAGCACGGGCTTGGGAATCAGAGGTCATGAGTTCGAATCCCAGCTCTGCCACTTGACAGCTGTGTGACTGTGGGCAAGTCACTTAACTTCTCTGTGCCTCAGTTACCTCATCTCTAAAATGGGGATTAACTGTGAGCCTCACGTGGGACAACCTGATTACCCTGTATCTACCCCAGCGCTTAGAACAGTGCTCGGCACATAGTAAGCACTTAACAAATACCAACATTATTAGAGAGCTGAGGGGAAGAGGCCAGTGAGCTGAGTGGAAGAGGACAGGGAGCTGAGCGGAAGAAGCCAGGGAGCTGGGGGAAGGGGCCGAAAGCTGAGGGACAACTAGCTGAGAGGTAGAGGCAGGCCCAGGGAGCTGAGGGGCAGAGAACAGAGTGCTGAGGGGGAAAAGGTCAGAGAGCTGAGGGGCAGAGGCCAGCAAACTGAGGGGTAGAGGCTAGACAACTTATGGATAAAGGCCAGGGAGCTGAGGGGCAGAGGGCAGAGAGCAGAGGGGCAGAGTCCACAGACCTAAGGGACAGAGGCCTAAGAGCTGAAGGCTAGAGAGCTGAGAACTGCCCCACAGAACTGAGGGGCAGAGAGAAGGGGGGCAGAGCCCAGAAAGCTAAGGGGCAGAAACTAGACAGCAGAAGAGAAGTAGCCAAGAACTGAGGGACAGAGATCTGAGTTGCAGAGAGCTGAGGGACAGAGGCCAAAAACCTGAGGAGCAGAGAACTGAGGGGTAGACAGTTGAGGGACAGAGATTGCATAGATGAGGGACAGCAAGTTGAGGGGCAGTAAGTTGGAGGACAAAGATCTGGTGAACTAAGAGCTGGGGGACATCAACCTGGGGGGTACAGAGTTGGGGGCAGGGATCCAAGAGTAGGAACAAAAAGGCAGAGGACAGAAGGACCGGAAACACAAGGGTAGAGAAGTAAGGGTCAGAAAACGGAGAAGCAGCGTGGCTCAGTAGAAAGAGCACGGGCTTGGGAGTCAGAGGTCAAGAGTTTGAATCCCGGCTCTGCCACCTGGCAACTGTGTGATTGTGGGCAAGTCACTTAACTTCTCTGTGCCTCAGTTACCTCATCTGTAAAATGGGGATTAACTGTGAGCCTCACGTGGAACAATCTGATTACCCTGTATCTACCCCAGCGCTTAGAACAGTGCTCGGCACATAGTAAGCGCTTAACAAATACCAACATTAATAAAACTCAGAGCTGATGGGGAGAGAGCAGAGAGCTGAGGGCCAGAGGTCAGGAGGTGAGGGGCAGAAACCTGAGGGGCGGAGAGCTGGGAGGCAGAGGGATAGGGGGCCAAAAAGCAGAGAAGAGAGAGCGTGGGTACCAAGCAGAGTGATGTGGAACAAAGCAGAGAGCTGGTGGGCAGAAGAAGAGAGCGGGGGATAAAGAGCATATAACTGGGGGATTATGAGCAGATAACTGAGGGGCAATGTGCAGATAACTGGGGGGCATTGTCCAAAGAATAGCGAGCAGGTGGGCAGAGAGCCAGGGGGAAAGGGAGCTGAGGGACAGAGAGCTGAGGGACAGAGAATTCACAGAAAGAGAACTCATGGAAAGAGAGCAAGGGATAGAGAAAAGGTATCTAGAGAGCTGAGGGGCAGGGTGGAAAGAGTAGAGAACTGGGAACTGGTGGCAGAGAGCAGAGAACTGGTGGGCAAAGAGCATAGAACCTGGGGTGGGCAGAGAGCAGAGAGCCTGGGATGGGCAGAAAGCAGAGAGCCTGAGGTAGGCAGAGAGGATGGGGGTAGAGGGCAG
The DNA here is from genome assembly GCF_004115215.2 of Ornithorhynchus anatinus. Taxonomy (NCBI): domain Eukaryota; kingdom Metazoa; phylum Chordata; class Mammalia; order Monotremata; family Ornithorhynchidae; genus Ornithorhynchus; species Ornithorhynchus anatinus. Next base: position 32,430 of record NW_024396827.1, read on the forward strand.
AAAGCTGGGAGGCAGAGGCCAGAGACCTCGAGGCATAGGCAGAGAGCTGTGGGCATGGGCACAGTGTGGGGGATGGGGGGGCAGCAGACCAGTGGGTCAGACAGTCGGGGAGGGGCAGAGAGCTGAGTGACAGAATGATTGGGGGCCAGAGATTGGAGAGCTGGGGAGTCAGAGACAGAGAGCTGGAGTCAGAGTCAAAGAGCTGGGGCAGAGACAGAGCTGGAAAGGACAGAGAGCAGAGAGCTAAAAAGGTCAGAGGCCAGGAGGAAGGGAGCTGAGAGTCAGATAGCAGAGGGACAGAGATCCTGAGAGCTAAGTGCCAGAGAGCTGGGGTTCAGAGAGTAGAAACCTGGAGGACAGAGATCAGAGAGCTGGGGGGCAGAGAGTTGGGGGCAGGGATTTGGGGGCAGAGAGCTTGGATGTCAGAGAGCTTAGGGGAAAGAGAACTTAGGGGATGAGAGCTGGGGGCAAGAGAACAGAGAGCTAGGAGGGAAGAGAGCTGGGGCGTGGAGAGCAATGAGAAAGGGGCAAGGCAAAGAGATGAGGGAGAGTGTAGAAGGTTCAGAGATAGGGTAGAGGACTGGGGGCACAGTTCTGGATGGCAGAGAGCTAATGGGAAGAGGGAAGAGAGCTGAGGGGCATAGAGTAGAGAGCTAAGGGGGAGAGGGCAGAAAGCTGAGGGGCAGAGCCCAAAGAACTGAGGGGAGAGCCCAGAGAGCTGAGAAGCAGAGGCCAGAGAGCTAAGGGGAAGAGGGCAGGGAGCTGTGGGGAATATGTCAGGGAACTGAGGGTCCAAGGGTAGGGACCTGAGTGGAAGAAGCCAGGGAGATGAGGGGTAGGGGCCGAGAGCTGAGGGACAGCCATCTGAGGGACAGAGAACAGAGAGGTAAGGGACAAAGGTCTAAGAGTTGAAAGGCAGAGAGCTGAGGGGCAGAGCACAGAGTGCTGAGGGACAAAGGCCACAGAATTGAGGGGCAGAGAGAAGATGGGGAGAACCCTGAGGGATGGAATGCTGAGAACTGAGGGGTGGAGAATAGAGAGCTGAGGTGAAATCATTCATTTATTCAATCGTATTTATTGAGCGATAATGTGTGCAGAATTTGGGAGAGTAAAATAGAGCAATTAACTGACCCATTCCCAATCCACATTGAGTTTACAATCTAGAGGGGGAGACAGACATTAATAGAAATAAATGAATTACAGTTACAGACATAAGTGCTGTGGGACTGGGAGAGGGTTGAATAAAAGGAGCAAGTCAGGCCGATATAGAAGGGAATGGGAGAAGAGGAAAGGAGGGCTTTGTCGGGGAAGGCTTCTTGGAGGAAACAGAATTTCCTATATTCTTACCACATTAAAAATCAGGTAATAACTGATTGCACTACTTTAGCTGCAGGACCCACCAGGACAGACATGGAAGTGGATACATCACCATTGTTCAATCTCCCAAGCTTGGCACCCTAGCTTCAATCAGGAGCTGGAGTGGTGTCCTCAGGAGCAGACAGGAAAGGATGCTAAATCCAGCAACCAAGCTGTTCTAGAATGGGAAAAGGGCTCCACAAATGTCATCTCATCTATCCCCTTGTCTCCGAACAAAGCTGCCCTGCAGCAGACATTCAAGAAGGAAAGCAAATCGGCATTCACCCCTGAGGAATGGTATCCAACATTCGGCCACCCACCGGCCTGGCCTGTCCCTGTGGTAGTCACTTCTGAAGAGCCAGTGGCCTGAGTGCTCCACTGCCCCCTGTTTCAGGTGCGAGTGAGTGGCAGGTGGGCCCTTCCAATAGCTGGAGTTGCTTTGAGCTGGGCTGGGGCCCAGAGCTGCCCTGTGTTTGGGCTTACACCTTGGGTAGTGGCCAGTGAGTGGCAAGGGGATATGCTTTCTTCCTGGAAGAACTGGTTTGAATTCTGCGTTCAGTTCCATCTTCCCTATCCCATCAGAAGCCCTTGCCTCCTGCCACCTTCTCACCAATTCCTTCTAGGGATAGCATGATGGTGGGAATCCACAAAAACTCAATCTAACAGTGTTTTTTTTAAAAAAATGGTATTTGTAAACCCTTATTAGGTGACAGACACTATTCTAAGTGGTGGGAAAGACACAAGCTAATCAGGTTGGACACAGCCCATGATCAGGTGGGGCTTCTGATGTTTATCTCCATTATACAGATGAGGGAACTGGGGCTCAGAGAAGTGAACTGACTTGCCCGAGGTCACTCAGCAGACAAGTGGAGGACCAGGATCAGAACCCAGGTCCTGTGACTCCCAGGCCCATATTTTAACCACTAGGCCATGCTGTGTCTCCTGTGGGATTTGGAGGCGGGACCAGGGATGAGCCTCTCTAAGTAAGAGAAGGCACCCACCCAAACCACTCAGGGGTGGGAGACACCTGCCCTCCTCTAGAAGGGAGATGCTTCCCCCTCCCAACAAAATGCTGCCCAGTACCCACAGCAGCCTCTGCTCCCCATGTCTCCCCACATAGAGTGGGCAAGGAAAGAACCTCATCCTTCCTCTCCTGCTGCCATCTGGGCCCACAGAATTAACCTCTTCCCTTCGTTGAAACTCCACCCTCTGTTTTACCTCCCTGCCAAGGACCAAGTGTCAGAGCCCCATTGTCCAGTGAACAATCCAGAGAAGCTTCATGGACTAGTGGGAAGAGGCCAGGATTTAGTGATGGATTAAATATGTGGGCTGAATAAGATAGAGGAGTCAAGGATAATGCCAAGGTTAAGGGCTTGGAGGCAGAAAGGATGGTGGTACCATCTCCAGTGATGGGAAAGTTAGAGGGAGGACAGGGTTTGAGTGGGGAGATAAGGAGTTCGGGTTTTGTACATGTTAAGCTTGAGGTGACTGGAGGACATCAAGAAGAGATGTCTTGAAGGCAAGAGGAAAGCAAGGTTGCAGAGAGGGAGAGAGATCAGGGCTGGAGATGTAGATTTTTGGTATCATCTGCATAGAGGTAGTAGTTGAAGCCATGGGAACGAATGAGTTCTCCATAGGAGTGAATGTAGATGGAGAATAGAAGGAGACCCCAAACAGAACTTTGAGGGACCCCCAGAGCTAGTGGGCGGGAGGTGGAAGAGGATCCCATGAAGGAGACTGAGAATGAATGCCCAGAGAGATAAGAGGAGAACCAGGAGAGGACAGGGTCAGTAAATCCAAAGTAGGATGATGTTTCCAGGATAAGGGGGTGGTCCACAGTCTCAAAGGCAGCTGATAGGTCTAGGAGGATTAGAATGGAGTAGAGGCCTTTGGATTTGGCAAGAAGGAGATCAGGAGTCCAGGCACTAAGCACTAGGATGGATATAAGCAAATTGGGTGGACAGAGTCCTGTCCCTCATGGCACTCACAGACAATCTCCATTTTACAGATGAGGGAAATGAGGCTCAGAAAAGTTAAATGACTTGCCCAGGATCACCCAGCAGACAGGTGGTAGAGCTGGGACTAGAGCCCAGTTTCTTTGACTCCCAGTCCAGGCAGAGAGCTGAAGGGCAGAGATGAGAGAGCTGAAGGGTAGAGATTAGAGAGTTGAGGGGCAGAGAGCAGAGAACTGAGGGCACAAGAGCAGAGAGCAGAAAAGCAGAAGGCAGATGGACAGAGAACACAAGGGTAGAGGGGTGAGGGGCAGAGGCCATAGAGCTGAGGGCCAGAGGGCAGAGAGCTGAGGAGCAAAGGCCAGCCATCTGGGGGTCAGAGGGATGAGGGCAGAAAGCAGAGAGCTGGAGGACGGAGCAGATGACTTGGGTATGGAGCAGAGAGCTGGAGGACAAAGCAGAGAGCTTGCATGCAGACAGAAGAAACCTAGGAGGCAAAGAGTAGAGAGCTCTTGGGTAATAGGGGGATGGGTGGGCAATGAGTAGTGAGCTGGGGGGGTTGAGCATTTAGTTGAGGGAAATGAACAGATAACTGGGGACAGTGAGCAGATATGTGGGGGTAATAAGCAGATAGCTGGAGGGAATTGTGCAAGGAACGGACAGCTGATGGAGGCATGGAGCTGAGGGACAGAGAGCTGAGGGACAGAGCGCTGAGGGACAGAATTGAGGGAGAGAGACCTGAGCGACAGAGCTACCTCTCCTTTCCATGTCACCTCGACTATCTCTCTTTGCTCTTCCCCGCTCTCCCCACCCCAAAGCACCTAGGTATTTGTGCATATATGTATAATTGTATTTATTTAAACTGATGCCAAGTTTACCTGTTTTGATGTATATCTATCAATAATGCTATTTATTTATATTGATTCCTGCTTACTCGTTTTGATGTCTCTCGCCCCTTCTAGATTGTAAGCCTGGTGCAGGCAGGAATTGTCTCTCTTTATTGCTGAATTGTACTATCCAAGCACTTAATACAGTGCTCTGCAAACAGTAAGCACTTAGTGAATATGATTGAATGAATGAATGAATAGAAATGTCTGTCATCTTTTCTAGACTGTGAGCTCGTTGTGGGCAGGAAATGTGTCTGATGTTCTATTGTTGTCTCCCGAACGATTAGTACAGTGCTTTGCACACAGTATGCCTTCAGTAAATATGATCACTAGTATGATTCTTACTTCTTTTCTGTAAGTTGTTTCAGAGTCTGCCTCTACAGTTAGATTGTAAACTTTTCCAGCTCAGAGATGTCTACTAATTTCTCCTAAATTATTATTATTATTGTTATTATCTTTTTTAAGCACCTGCTATGTGCTATGCCCTGTGGTAGATACAAGATTTTTAGGATGAGCACAGTCCCTGTCCCACAGGGGGCTCACAATCTAAGTAAAAGGAAGTAGAATGAATCTCCCACTTTGCAGATGAGGGAACTAAGGCACAGAAAAGTGAAGCGGTATGCCCAATGTCACACAAGATCACAGGTGGCTTAGTCGGGATTAGAACCTAAATCCTCTGGCTCTCAGGGCCATGCTCTCTCCACCAGGCCACACTACTTCCCTTCAAACTGGGCCTCACCACTCACCTGAGTCAGGCCTCTCTACAGGGTGGAGGGTGGTGTTAGGGACATCAGGTTGATCATCTAAGGAGAGTTGTTTACGTATGGAGGTTAGGTGGGGCATGATGAGTTGGGAAGATGGGATGGGGTCAAACGATCAGAGGTCTCTGTCAGGGAATAGTCCACAATTATAAGGAGGACATGTGTGGGAGAGGACCCAAGTGAGGAGGTTGTGGTCAGGTAGTAGAGGGATTTCAGAGTGGTAAGGATGTTGATGTGCAGTGGTTTAGAGATAATGAGATGGAGTGTATGTCCAATTGGTGAGTGGCAAGGTGGGGTGCAAGCAGGAGGCAGCAAGGTTGAGGAGTGATGAAGACAGTCAGTACCTGGGCCATCAGAACATCGATGTGGATATTGAAGTCCCAAAGGATCAATGTGAACATGGAGAAAGAGAGAAGGAATGTGAAAAAGGCATCAAAATAGTAAAAGTTGAAAGTGGGACCAGAGTGGGGCCGGTAGATGACAGTTACTAGAATCTGGAGATGGTGGTTGAGGAGAATTACAGGGGCTTCAAAGGAAGGGAAAGAAAGGGTCGGGGGAAGTGAAAAGGTATGAAAGTGGCATTGAAGAGAGAGAAGGAATGCAAGACCTCCTCCTTTCCCAGTGAGTCTCAGGGAGTGAGAGAAGATGAGGACCCTTCTGGAGAGAGCAGAAGGGGAGCCTGTGTTGTCTCGGTAGAGCCAGGTTTCAGTGAAGGGGAGGAGGAGGAATGACTGGGACAGGAATAGGTCAAGGATGAAGGTACGCTTCCCCATGATGGAGCGGGTGTTCCACAAGTCACCCTTGGCTGAGGCTGTCTGTGGGTGTGTGGGTGTGTGGGAGGTGTGGGGTGGCGATGGTCGGGGAGAGGACAGTGCAAGGACTGGGGAAGCTTTGGGTGAGAAGGAGGCTGGTGTTGAGGGGGGGCGATGAAGGGTGGCGCTGGGACAGGGTTACAGGAATGGGGAGGGAAGGATGGGAGGAGCAGTGCAAGGGGTGGGGAGAAATTGTGCAGTGGTGGGTTGGGGAAGGTAAGGTGGGAGGAGACTACTGGGATGGGCTGACAAGCGGGGGATTGAGGGGTCATGGTGGAGTCTGTGAGATTAATGACAAAATCCTGTGGTACTCAGAGGAGATAGTTGTATTTTCCTTGGGTCATTGAATGGGAGAAGGCCAGAGACTAGAAGAACCCTGAATAGATGGCTGAATTGTCCTTGGGTCTTAGAGACTGAAGAGTCCAGGGTTCAGGGGAACCCCCGAGAAGACTGTAAACTCACTGTGGGCATGGAATGTGACTGTTCATTATTGTTGTCCTCCCTCGAGCACCAAGTGCTCTGCACACAGTAAGTGCTCCCTAACTGCAATTGAATGAATGAATGAACGAATAGTTGAATTGTCCTTGGGGCCTTGGGAGTGAAGGGGCCAATGCTTAGGGGAACCCTGAGAAGGTGGTTGAATTGTCCTTGAGGCTTTGAGAGTGAAGCACCTAGTGAATTGGACTAAATATCCTGGGTTGGTGTGAATGTAGAAGGAAGTAGAGGCTGAGTAGAGGTGAAGGCAGGAGAGGTTGAAATGTGAAAATGTTTGAATCCGGGCCTTAGCCACCTGCAGGCTTATTCATTCATTCACTCAATCATATTTATTGAACGCCTACTGTGTGCAGAGCACTGTACAAGTGCTTGCAAAGTCCAATTCAGCAATAGAGACAATTTCTGCCCACTCCGGGCTTACAGTCGAGAATGGGGGAGACAGACATCAAAACAAGTGAACAGTCCTCAATATAAATAAATAGAATTATAGATATATGAACATCTAAACAGATAAACAGGCATTAATATAAATTCATTCATTCAATCATATTTATTAATAATAATTATAATGTTGGTATTTGTTAAGCATTTACAATGTGCCAAGTGCTGTTCTACATGCTAGGGCAGATACAGGGTAATCAGGTTGTTCCATGCTTGGCTGACAGTCAAGTCAAATTCACATTTACAGAAATGGTAATTGAGGCACAGAGAAGTTAAAGTGACTTGCCCAAGGTCACACAACTGAAGCAGCGACGGCGAGATTAGAACCCATGTCTTCCAACTCCCAAGCCTGTGCTTTTTCCACTAAGCCACGCTGCTGCAGAACACGGTATTAAGCGCTTGAAAGTACAATTCAGCAATGATGAAAGACACTCATAAATAAATAGAATTATAGCTGTGTATATACCTACACAAGTGCTGTGGGGTGGGAGGGGGCGATTAGAGCCAAGGGAGCGAGTCCGGGTGATGAGGAGGGGGGAGAAAGCTGAAGTAAAGGGGGTCTTAGGCAGGGCAGGCCTCTTGGATGAGGTGAGCCTTCAGTAGGTTTTGGAAGGAGGGAAGTATGGTTGTTTGGCTGATGTGAAGGGAAGACATTCCAGGCAAGAGGTAGGAAATGAGCCAGAGGTAGGACATGGACCTGGGGTCAACAGCGGGACAGGCGAGAACGAGGCCCAGTGGGAAGGTTAGCACCAGAGGAGCAGAAAGTGCGGACTGGAGTATAGAAGGAGGGAAGGGAGGTGATTTGATCATAGGGAAAGAGGAAAGATGAAGAACTGGTGAAAAAAGCCGCTTCACGGCTGTGGCAGATCCAGAACGCTGGGTTGTATAATGCTGGTGGGCAGGTAGACAGTGGTCACGGAGTCCGACGGTTGATGACCTGGCCAGGCTGAGGCCGCTCCGGGGAGAGATTTCGGCGTCCTCTGGAAAGTCTCTGTGGCGAGCGACGGTTGATGGTCCATGCCGGTTTGTAGCCCCTCGGGCGAAGAGATCTCGTGGTCCTCGGCCAGGTCGGTGTTCCAGGCCACAGTTGAAGGCCGTGCCAGTCTGTGGTCCCTCAAAGGAGCGATCTCAGCGTCCTAGGTCAGGTCATTGTCCCGGGCCACAGTTGATGGTTCACGCCATTCATGGCCCCTCGCTGGAGAACTCTCTGTGTCTTGGAGCAGGTCTTTGTCCCAGGGGGTGGTTGATGGTCCTCGCCCATTTGTGGCTTCTTGTCCCTAAGACCTTGCTCTGGCCCTCATCCTCACCGGCTTCCTAGTCTCTCCACCTCGCTCCAATAACCCACTCATTGTCTTTCCACCCTTTGTTTTATAGACATATTCCTAATACTCCCATTCCACACCTAATAGGACTAGAGGCACTAACTGCCCTGTTCCGAGGAAAACTCTATTCCTTTTGCCTTTGGCCATGGGGCCTGATGAACAGAGTCCTGGAAGTCTGGGGGTGAACCGTTGAGGGCTGACGGGTCCCACCCTCCCCAGCAAACTCCCAAACTCCAGTGGAGCTCCAGTCTCAGCCCCCGCCCCCGCCCCCAACTACTTACCGACCCCGCTGTCTGAAGGAAAGGCAGGCCTAATCAGGGAAAGAGGTTGGATTTTGACTTGACTCTGGCTCGGTCCTGCTCCCACTGTCCCAGAGTCCTGGGGTTGGACTCCACCTCCACTCTGAACTCCTTGCACCCGAGGGTGGCTAGATCAAAAGTGGGGGATCTCGGGGAGGGCCGGGCCCCCTGAGCCTCCTTCCCTCACATAGCTTTCTGGGCCCGGGATCCTCTCCTATTTCTGAGCCCTGAACCTATGGCACGTCCCAAGGGAGCCCCGCTGCTCCAGACCAGAGCCCCCAAACTGTCCTGACACCAACTCATCCTCCTAAGCTTCTTCTTCTCCCACGGGATGGGAGCCCTCAGAAGAAGAGCAGACCGTCTTTCTCTTCCAGGATCCTCTCCTGGAAGCAGTATCCACGTACAGTCCACGGAGGCAGGGAGGAGGAGCCAAGAGGGGCCTCCTCTGGGATCCCACAAAGAAAAGGGGTCGGGCCATATCGTGCAGCGTTTTTTTTTATTTTTTTGATAGCTGTTTGTTTTCTTTCCCCAGCGTCCTGCATTCTCCACTCACCGAGGAAGACAATGGCCACAAATTTCACAGAGCTTGGGACAAGAAAATGGGAAGGCTGTTCTTAAAGTTCTCCACCTGAGGAGGAAGAGAAGGAGAGTGAGAGACCCCAGCCTAACCCCAACTCCCCAAAACCTAGTTCCACCTCAGAGCACTGGGCTCTCAACCTCCTCCTGGTCCCTTTCCCAACCCTTCTAGCCTGTAAGGTCACTGTGGGCCGGGAACATGCAACCAACTGTTCAGCTGAACTCTCAACTAAGATATCCCACCGATGTTTCCCCCAGGTGGGATCTGCACCTACAGTTCCCACCCCAGACTCAAGGATGCCTCTCCCACCACCCACCCATCCCAGACATACTCACCAAAGCCTGTCAGATGGTACCATAGGCCGTGCTCTCCCTCTCTTCCCCACTCAGCATCCATCTGACTACTTGAGTGTACCTCCAGTCGATGGTTTATGGTTCATTGTCCATACCGTTTGGTGGCCTCTCGGGCCTCATATCTGGCTCTGGCACTCGTTCCCACCGGCTTCCTATTCTCCCTCAGCCAGGGAGCACTAAGGATAACCCCAGACCATCATTCTCATTCTTCTTCTTTAGGTGGGATTTGACAAATGTGCAAATTGTGTTCTCAGGACTTGCCGTGATAGCTTACTCTATTACTGCTCCTGCACCTTAGTCCAGTGCTTGGATCAAGCCACAGTTTGTGGCCTGGGAGATCGG
>NW_024396828.1:0-40510 GCF_004115215.2 Ornithorhynchus anatinus
GCGGGCCTGGTCCAGAACTATTCTCATTCGAGTTTACACCCAGCCTCCTTGTCTCCCAGGCCTGGCTCTGAACCCTTCTGGTTCCAGTTTGGGTCCCCTCGCCTTTCCCTTTCACACATGACCACGAACGCTTCTCGATCCAGTTTAGGTCCTTTAGCCTTTGCTTCCAGACTTAGGCCCGAACGTTTCTCGTTACAGTTTGCACCTCCCGTCTTCGCAGGCCTGGCACCGAACATTTCTCATTCCACTTTGGACCCCTCCACCTTGCCTTCTAGGCCTTCTAGGCCTGGCTACGTGCCCTTCTCATTCAGTTTGGGTTCCCCCGCCTTTACCTTCTAGACCTGTCCCAATTCCTCCTCATTCCTGTTTGGGTCGTCCTGCCTTTGCCTTCTAGGCCTGTCCTCAAACCCTTCTCATTTAGTCACCTTCCCCCTCTCCCCCCACCCCACACTTGCCTTGCCGACCTAGCCCCGAAACGTTCTCATTGCAGGTTGTGCCCCCCACCTTTGTCTTGCAGGCCTTCCCCCAACCCTGCTTCTCTTTCCGAAGCTGGCCCTGCAACCTTTAGTTCCAGTGTATGCTCCGCCGCGTTTGCCTTCCAGACCTGCTCCGAACCCTTCTCTTTGCCTTTTGGAGACCTCTACCTTGCCTTCCAGACCTGCCCCGAGCCCTTCTCATTCAAAGATGGCACGCCCAGCCTTGGCCTTCCCGACCTGGCCCCAATCCTTCTTGTTCCAGTTTGGGCCCCCAGCCTTTTCCTCGCAGGCTTGGCTCCCAACCCTTCTTGTTCCAGGCATGGCTCAACATTTCTCGTTCCACTATGGCCCCCCTGCCTTGCTTCCACACCTGGCCTCCAACCTTACTCGTTCCACTTGGGGCCCCCAGAGATTGCACCTTCCAGACCTGCCTCATTCCTTCTCCATCCAGTTTGGGTCCCCCTGCCTTTGCCTTGTAGGCCTGGCCCTGAACACTTCTCATTCCAGTTTATCTCCCAACCCAACCGCCTTTGCCTTCCATACCTGGCCCCGAACCCTCTCATTCCAGTTTGGGTCCTCCTGCCTTTGACTTCAAGGCCTCTCCCCGAACCCTTCTCATTCCAGTTTGGACTCCCAGACCTTGAATTTCAGGCCTGGACCCAAACCTCCTGGATCCATGCTTGGCCTCGATCCCTCCTCCTTCCAGTTTTCCCCACCTTTGTCTTGCAGACGTGACCCTGAACCCTACTAGGTCAGGTTTGGGCGCCCCAGCCTTTGACAACGAGGCCTGTCCCTCAATCCTTCTGATCTAGACCTGGCCCAAACGGGCCCTTCTCGTTCCAGTTTACCCTAACCCACCTTTGCCTTCCAGGTCTGAATCCCAACTATTCTTTATAGAGGCCTGGCACCGAACCCTTCTCGTACCAGTTTGGGCCCCCTGGTCTTTGAGTATCAGGCCTGGACCCCAGCCCTTTTCATTCCAGGTTGGGCCACCCGCCTTTACATTGCAGGCCTGGCCCCGAACCTTTCTCATTCCAGTTTGGGTTGACCCACCTATGCCTTCTAGACCTGGCCACGAATCATTCTCGTTTAGTTTGCCGCCCACCCCTGCCCCACCCCCCACAATTGCCTTGCAGACCTGGCCCGGAACCCCTTTCGTTCCAATTTGTGTTGCCCCGTCTTTGCCTTGCAGACCTGTCCCCACCTCTTCTTTTCCAGACCTGGCCCGAACCCTTCTCATTACAGTTTGGGCTCCTCTGACTTTGCCTGTCTAGGTCTGGCCCTGAACCCTTCTCATTCCAGTTAGGGCCCCCACTGCCCTTGCCTTGCAGTCCTGGCCCTGAAACTTTCTCAGTGCAGGTTGGGACCCTGCCTTTTCCTTCAGTGCCCCCCAACCCTGCTTGTTCCAAGCCTGGCCCCAAAACCTTGTAGTTCCAGTTTGGGCCCCGCCGCCTTTGTCTTCCAGACATTGCTAAGCCCTTCTCTTTGCACTTTGGAGCACCATCCTTTGCCTTCCAGACCTGGTCCCGAGCCCTTCTTTTTCAAAGATGCCCCGCCTCCCCAGCCCTGCCTTTCAGACCTGGCCCGAAACCTCCTCGTTCCAGTTAAGGCCTCCATCATTTTTCCTTGCAGACCTGGCCCGCAACCCTACTCGTTCCAGTTGGGGCCCCCAGACTGTGCCATCCAGACCTGCCACCAACCCTCTCCTTCTAGTTTGCGGCTCCCAGCCTTGGAATGCCAGGCCTGGAGCCCAACCCTTTTGATCCATGCTTGGCCTCGAACCCTCCTCCTTCCAGTTTGGGTCCCCCTGCTTGAGCTTTGCAGACCTGGCCTTGAACCCTTCTAGTTCAGGTTTGGGACCCCAGCCTTTGACATACAGGACTGTAACCCAATCCTTCTATCCAGGCCTGGCGCCAAACCCTTCTCGTTCCAGTTTGGCCCATCCCCCCACCTTTGTCTTCTAGCACTGGCCCCGAACGCTTTTTGTTCCAGTTTTGGTCCCCCCACCTGTGCCTTCCAGAGCTAGCCCTGATCCCTTCCCTTTCCAGTTCCCCCCCTACCCCCGCCTTTGCCGCCAGGCCTGGAAACCAACCCTTCTCGTTCCAAGTTGGGACCCTCTGCCTTTGTCTTACAGACATGGCACCGAATGCTTCTCATTCTAGTTGGAATCCCCTGCCCTGGCCTTCCACCCTGGACCCCAACCCTTATCGTTCCAGGCCTGGCCCCGATCTCTTCTCAGTTAAGTATGGGTCTCCCCGCCTTTGCCTTCCAGACCTGGCCTCCACACCTTCCAGTTCTAGGCCTGGCCCTGAACCCTCCTCCTTTCACTTTGGGCCACCCCGCCTTTGACTTCCAGGCCTGGCCCCGAACCCTTTTTATTCCAGTTTTGGTCCCACTGCCTTTGACTTGCATACCTGGCCCTCACGTCTTCTCTATCCAGCCCTGGCCTGAAACCTTCTCGTTCCAGTTTGGGTTCGCCACCTTTGCCTGACCCCAGATCTGACCCCAAACCCTTCTCATTCCACTTTGGGTGTCCCAGCTTTTGACTTAGAGAACTGGCCCTGAACCCTTCTCATTCTAGTTTGGAGCCTCCACACTTTTGTCTTGCAGGACTGGTTCAGAAGCCTTCTCTTACCATTTTTGGCTCCCCACTTTGACCTTGCAGGACTGGTAGAAAAGCCTTCTCTCACCAGGCCTGGCCCTGAATCCTTCTCGTTCAATTGGGTCCCCCTACCTTCTTTCAGGCTGGCCCCCAACACCTCTCGTTCCAGACCTGGCCCTGAACCCTTTTCATTCCAGGATGAAACCCCGCCTTGGCCTTCAGACCTGGTCCGAATTCCTTCCTTATTCCAGTTTGAGCCCCTGCCTTTGCTTTGCAGGCCTGCCCTCCAAACCTTGTCGATCCTGTCATGGCCCAAACCCTTCTCGTTCCAGTTTGGACTCCCCAGCCTTTACCTTCCATACCTGTCCCTAGCCCTCCTTGTTCCAGTTGCAGCCCACCAGACTGTGCCTTGCAGACGTGGCCCCGACGCCTCTCATTCTAGTTTGGGACTGCCGCCTTTGCCTTCCAGCCTGGCCCTGAACACTTCTCATTCCAGTTTGGGTTCCCCTGCCTTTGCCTTACAGTTCCTAGCCCCGAACCCTTACTGTTCCAGTTTGGGGCTCCCCCAACTGCCTTCCAGACCTGGACCCAAAAACATCTTGTTTCAGTTTGACCCACCTCGACTTTGCCTTCCAGGCCTGACCCAGAACTATTCTAATTCCAGTTAGCACCCGCCCTTCTTTGTCTCCAGGCCTGGCCCCAAACCCTTTTTGTTCCACTTTGGGACCCCTGCCTCTGCATTCCAGCCATGGTCCCAAACCCTTCACGTTCCTGTTTGGGTCCCGCACCTTAGCCTTCCACATCTGGCCCTGAACCCTTTTGCTCAAGTTTAGACCCCTATGCCTTTGCCTTCCAGATCTGGCCCCGAACACATCTTGTTTCAATTTGGGCCCGCCAGCCTTTGCCTTCCAGTCCTGGCCCAAAACCCATCTCGTTCCACTTTGGGCCCTCCTGAATTTGCCTTCCAGGCCTGGCCCCGAACCCTTCTCGTTCCAATTTGGGCCCCCAGCCTTTACCTTCCACACCAGTCCCTGAACCGTTCTCATTCCAGTTTGGGGCCCACTGCCTCCCTTGCAGGCCTGACCATGAAGCTTTATCAATCACCTTTCAGATCTGGCCCTGAACCCTTCTAGTTTTAGGTTAGGTCCCCCACCTTTGCCTTCCCACACCTGGCCCCACACCCTTTACATTCCAGTTTGTCCCCCGCCCCCCCCCCCCACCCCGTCCTTTGCCCTCCAGGCCTGGCCCTGAACCTTTCTCATTCCAGTTTGGGAACCCTTGCCTTTGACATCCAGACTTGACCCTTAACGCTTCTCGTTCTAGTTTGGGCCCCAGAACCTTTGCCTTCTAGGTTTGGCCCCGAACCTTTCTCGTTCCAGTTTTGGTTTCCCGTCTTTGCAATCCAGACCTGGCCCCGAATATTTCTCTTTCCAGTTGGGGTCCTCTCACCTTGGCCTTGTAACCCAGGCCCTCATCCTTCTCATTCCAGGCCTGGCCCCGAACTCTTCTCATTCCAGTTTGGACCCCCCGCCTACGCCTTACAGGCCTGTCCCAAACCCTTCTCCTTCCAGGCCTGGCCCTGGACCCTTCTCGTTCCAGTTTGGGCCCCTCGCTTTTGCCGTCCAGACCTGGCCCAGAACTCTTCTCATTCCAGTTTGGGACCCCTGGCCTTTGTCTTGCAGACCTGGCCCCCAACCCATCTCGTTCCAGCCCTGGCCCCAAACCCTTTTCGTTAACAATTTGGCCCACAATGGGGTTGCCTTCCACACCAGGTCTCTAACCATTCTCATTCCAATTTGGGTCCACCGCCTTGGCCTTCAAGGCCAAGCCCCGAACACTTCTCGTTCCAGTTTAAGGCCCCACGCCTTTACCAAGCATTCCTGGCCCCCAACCCTTCTTGTTCCAGACCTGCACCTGAGCCCTTCTCATTCCAGTTTGGGCTCCCCAACCTTTGCCTTCCAGACCTGGCCCCAAACCATTCTCAGTTCGGGCCCCTCATCTTTGCCTTGCAGGCCAGGCCCCGAATCCTTCTCAATTCAGTCTGGGCTCCTCCCTGCCCCCACCCTCCCGGCCTATGACTTTCAATCTTCTCCCCGAAACCCTTCCTATTCCAGTTGCCCCCCCCCTTCCGCCTTTGCGTTCCAGACATGACCCTGAACCCTTCTTGTTCCAGTTTGGGCCCCCCGCCTTAGCCTTCCAGACCTGGCCCCAAACCCATTTTGTTCCAGTTTAGGCCCCCTCATCTGGCCAAGCAGGCCTGTCCCCCAACCCTTCTCATTCCAGTTTGGGTCCCCCAACCTTTGCCTTGCAGGCCTGGCCCTCAACCGCTCTCTTTCCAGAGGCCCCAACCCTTCTCGTTCCTGGCCTGGCCCCAAACGCTTCTTGTCCCAGTTTGGGCACCATTCCTTTGCCTTCTGGACCTGGTCCCCAAACCCTTCTCGTTCCAATTTTGGCCCCTCGCCTTTGCCTCGCAGGTCTGGTCCAGAACCCATCTCTTTCCATTTTGGGCTACCCGTCTTTGCCTTTCCTTCCCAGCCTTTCAGGCCTGGGCTCCAAGCCTTCTCATTCCAGACCTGGCCCTGAACCCTTCTCGTTCCAGTTGGAGTCCTCCGCTTTTACTTGAAAGGCCTGGCCCAGAACACTTTTTGCTCCAGTTTTGGGCTCCTCGTCCATAGTCCTATACATCTAGCCCCGAATTCTTCTCCTCCCACTTCTGGTCCCCCTGCCTTTGCCATTCAGGCCTGGCCCCGAACCATTCTTGGTCTGGTTTGGGCCCCCCAGCCTTTGCCTTCCTGGCATGGCTCCGAACGCATCTTGTTCCAGTTTGGGCTCCCCCACCTTTGCCTTCCAAGCCTGGAATTGAAGACTTCTCGTTCCAGTTTGGGCTTCCACAAGTTGGCCTTGAAGGCCTGGCCCCAAACCTTATCACCCAGGCCTGCCCCGAAAATGACTTGTTCCAGTTTGGGCACCCCCACCTTTGCCTTCCAGGCCAGGCACGGAACACTTCTAGTTCCAGTTTGGGCACCCCCTCCCCTCCTTTGCTTTGCAGGATTGGCTCCCAGACCTTCTCGTTCCCGACATGGCCTTGAAACCTTATAGTTCCAGTACAGGTCCCCCAGCCTTTGCCTTCCAGGCCTGGCCCTGAACCCCTCTCGTTCCAGTGTGTATTCCCCGGCATTGGCCTCCCAGACCTGGCCACAAACACCTCCCTTTCCAGGCCAGGCCCTGAAACTTTCTCATTTCAGTTTGGGTCCCCCTGCCTTGGCCTTCCAGACCTTGCTCCGAACACTTATCATTCCAATTTGTGTCCCCTCGCCTTTGCTTTGCAGGCCTGGCTCCCAACCCTTCTCATTCCAGGACTGTCCCCAACAACCTTCTCGTTCTGGTTTGGGGGCCCCGGCCATTGCCTTAGAGGTCTGGCCCCGAACTCTTCTCGTTCCAGTATGGGTCCCCCTGCCTTTGCCTTCCAGCCCTGGCCCAAGACTCTCTCGTTCCAGACCTGAGACAGAACCCTTCTGGTTCCAGTTTCAGGCACCCCCGCCTTTGCCTTTCCGGCCTGGCCATGAACTCTTCTTGTTCCAGGCCTGGCCAAGGTCAGTCTCATTCCAGTTTGGGTCTCTCAGCCTTTGCCTTCCAGACCTGGCCAGTTTGGAGCCCCCTGCATTTGCCTTCCATTCCTGGCCCTAAACCCTTCTCATTCCATTTTGGGCCACCTGTCTTTGCCTTTTATTCCAGGCCAACAATGTTTCTCATTCCAGGCATGGCCCTCAACACTTCATGTTCAAGTATAGGTCCCCCCTGCCTTTTGCCTTCCAGTCCTGGCCCAAACACTTTTTTTTCGAATTTTGGTCCCCCCACTTTTACCTTCCAGACCTGGCCCACAACCATTGTTGTTTCAGGCATGGCTCCGAACCCTTCTCGTTCCAATTTGAACTCCACCCCCTTTGCCTTCCACGTCTGATTCCGAACCCTTCTCGTTTCAGTTTGGGCCCCATGCCTTTTGTCTTCTAGGCCTGGAACCCAAATCTTCTCGTTCCAATATAGGCCTCCAGTCTTTGTCTTGCAGACCTGGCAGTGAACACTTCTTCTTTCACTATGGTCCTCCCAATCTTTCTTAATCCAGGCCAGCTTGGGCATCCCCGAACCCTTCTTGTAACAGCTTGGATGGCTGCGTATTTGTCTTCCAGGCCTGGCCCAAACCCTACGTGTGTCATTTTGTGTCCCCGTGCCTTTGCCTGGTAGGCCTAGCTCCCAATCCTTTCCTTCCAGAACTGACCCTGAATTCCTCTTATTCCAATTTGGGTCCCCTGCCTTTGCCATCCAGGCTTGGACCTGAACCCCTCTTGTTCCTGCTTGGGCCCCACCGACTTTACCCTCCAAGACTGGCCCAGAACACTTCTTGTTCCTTGTTGGGCCTCACCGCCTTTACCTTCCAAGACAGGCCCAGAACGCTTCTTGTTCCAGTTTGGGCTCGCCACCTTTGTCTTCCAGACCTGGCCCAGAACCATTCCCGATCCAGTTTGGTGCCCCTGGCCTTTGCCTTACCGATCTGGTCCTGAACCCTTCTAGCTCCAGTTGGGGCCCCCCTCTTTGTCTTCCAGACTTGGCCCCAAGCACTTCTCGTTATAGTTTGGGTCCCCCATGCCTTTGCCTTGCAGGCCTGGTCCCCAACCCTTCTCATTCCTGGCCTGGACTCAAACCTTTCTCGTTCTAGTTTGGACCCCTCGTCTTTGCCTTTGACCCTGAGCCCTTCTTTTACCAGTTTGGGCCCCACAGCCTGTGCCTTTCAGGCCTGGCCCCAAGCCCTTTTTGTTCCCCTTAGGGCACCACCCCGCATTGCCTGGCAGAATTGGCCCGGAAACCTCGTTCCAGTATGGGTCCCTCGACCTTGGCCTTCCAGACCTGGCCCCAAAACCTTCTCATTCCGTGCCTGGCCCCGAACCCTTCTTGTTCCAGTTTTGGTCTCCCTGACTTTGCCTTGCAGGCCTGCTCCCCAACTTTTCTCATTCCAGACCTGGCCCGGACCCTTTCTCTTTCCAGTTTGGAACCTCATTTTTGCCTTACAGACTTGGCCCTGAACCCTTCTCATTCCAGTTAGGCCCTCCGCCTTTTGCCTTGCAGGCCTGCGCTGAACACTGTTCGTTCCAGTTTGCCCCCTGCCCCCCTCCCCCCGCATTTGCCTTGCAGGCTTGGTCCAGAGATATTCTCATTCCAGTTTGCACCCAGCCTCCTCTGCCTCGCAGCCCTGGCTCGGAACCCTGCTTGTTCCAGTTTGGGTCCCCCCGCCTTTCCCTTTCACGCATGACCCCGAACCCTTCTCGATCCAGTTTGGGTCTTCTAGCCTTTGCTTTCCAGACTTTGACTCGAAGGTTTTTCATTACAGTTTGGGCCTCCCCGCCTTTGCAGGCCTGGCACCGAACCCTTTGGGGCCCTCCGACTTTGCCTTCTAGGCCTTCTAGGCCTGGCTACGTACCCTTCTCATTCCAGTTTGGGTTTGCCCGCCTTTACCTTCTCGTTCCAATTTGTGTTGCCCCGTCTTTGCCTTGCAGGCCTCTTCTTGTTCTAGTCCTGGCCCCCAGCCCTTCTCGTTCCAGGCCTGGCCCCGAACCCTTCCATTTGCAGTTTGGGCTCCTCTGCCTTTGCCTTCTAGGTCTGGCCCTGAACCCTTCTCATTCCAGTTAGGGTCCCCCACCGCCCTTGCCTTGCAGTGCTGGCTCTGAAACTTTCTCAGTGCAGGTTGGGACCCGGCCTTTGCCTTGCAGGACTGCCCCCCAAACCCGGCTTATTCTTGGCCTGGCGCCACCACCTTCGCCTTCTAGGCTTGGCCCCGAACCTTTCTCATTCCAGTTTTGGTTTTCCCGCCTTTGCCATCCAGGCCTGGCCCTGAACATTTCTCGTTCCAGGTTGGGTCCTCTCACCTTGGCCTTGTAAGCCAGGCCCTCATCCTTCTCATTCCAGGCCCGGCCCCAAACCCTTCTCGTTTCAGTTTGGGCTTCTCATTTTTGCCATCCAGATCTGGCCCAGAACCCTTCTCATTCCAGTTTGGGACCCCTGGCCTTTGTCTTGCAAACCTGGCCACAAACCCATCTCATTAACCCATTTCGTTAGCAATTTGGCCCACAATGGGGTTGCCTTCCACAGCAGGCCCCTAACCATTTTCATTCCAGTTTGGGTCCCCCCGCCTTCGCCGTCAAGGCCAAGCTCCGAACACTTATTGTTCCAGTTTGAGGCCCCATGACTTTTCCAAGCATTCCTGGCCTCCAACCCTTCTTGTTCCAGGCCTGCCCCTGAGCCCTTCTCATTCCAGTTTGGGCTCCCCCACCTTTGCCTTCCAGACCTGACCCCAAACCATTCTCATTCTAGTTCGGGCCCCTCATCTTTGCCTTGCAGGCCTGGCCCCGAATCCTTCTCAATTCAGTCTGGGCTCCCCACCGCACCCCCACCCTCCCAGACTATGACTTTCAGTCTTCTCTCTGAAACCCTTCCTGTTCCAGTTTGGGCCCCCCGCCCTTGCGTTCCAGACATGGCCTTGAAACCTTCTTGCTCTATTTTGGCCCCCCTGCCTTAGCCTTCCAGACCTGGCCCCAAACCCTTTTTGTTCCAGTTTGAGCCCCCCCCCACATCTGGCCAAGCAGGCCTGTCACCCAGCCCTCCTCATTCCAGTTTGGGTCCCCACGCCTTTGCCTTGCAGGCTTGGCTCCCAATCCTTCTCGTTCCTGGCCTGGCCCCAAACACTTCTTGTTCGAGTTTGGACCCCCTCCTTTGCCTTCTGGACCTGGTCCCCAAATCCTTCTCCTTCCAGTTTGGGGCCCTCGACTTCACCTTGCAGGCCTGATCCAGAACCCATCTCTTTCCATTTTGGGCTAACCCGTCTTTGCCTTTCCTTCCCGGCCTTGCAGGCCTGGGACCCCAACCCTTCTCATTCCAGACCTGGCCCTGAACCCTTCTCGTTCCACATGGGGTCCTCCAGCCTTTGCCTTGCAGGCCTGGCCCATAAAGCTTTTTGTTCCAGTTTGGGCTCCTTCTCAATAGTCCTATACATCTAGCCCCGAATTCCTCTCCTCACAGTTCTGGTCCCCCTGCCTTTGCCAGTCAGGCCTGGAGCCGAACCCTGGCATGGCTCCGAACGCATCTTATTCCACTTTGGGCTCCCCCACCTTTGCCTTCCAAGCCTGGAATTCAAGACTTCTCGTTCCAGTTTGGGGTCCCACACCTTGGCCTTGAAAGCCTGGCCCCTAGGCCTGTCACCCAGACCTGGCCCCGAACATGACTTTTTCCAGTTTGGGCCCCCCAGCCTTTACCTTCCACACCTGTCCCCAAACCGTTCTCATTCCAGTTTGGGCCCCCCTGCCTCTGCCCTGCAGGTCTGGCCATGAAGCCTTATCATTCGCCTTTCAGACCTGTCACTGAACCCTTCTCGTTTCAGGTTAGGCCCCCCACCTTTGCCTTCCAGACCTGGCCCCGCACCCTTTACGTTCCAGTTTGCCCCCTCCCTCCCCACCCCCGTCCCCGGCCCAGGTCCTTGGCCCTCCAGGCCTGGCCCTGAACCTTTCTCGTTCCAGTTTGGGAACGCTTGACTTTGACTTCCAGACTTGGCCCCTAACTCTGCTCATTCTAGTTTGGGCCCCACCACCTTTGCCTTCTAGCCTTGGTACCGAACCTTTCTCATTCCAGTCTTGGTTTTCCCTCTTTTGCCATCCAGACCTGGCCCCAAAATTTCTCGTTCCAGTTTGGGTCCTCTCACCTTGGCCTTGTAAACAAGGCCCCACCCTTCCCAATCCAGGCCTGGCTCCCAACCCTTCTCCGTCCAGTTTGGACCCTCCCGGCTTCGCCTTACAGGCCTGGCCCCCAACCCTTCTCCTTTCAGTTTGGGGACTGCCGCCTTTGCCTTCAGTCCTGGACCCAAACACTTCTCGATCCAAGCCTGGCCATGAACCCTTCTCGTTCCATTTTGGGCCCTATGCCTTAGCCTACTACATCTGGCCCTGACCCTACTCGTTCCAGCTTGGGCATCCCTGAACCCTTCTTGTAACAGTTTGGATCGCTGCATATTTGTCTTCCAGACCTGGCCCAAACCCTACTCGTGTCATTTTGTGTCCCTGAGCCTTTGCCTGGCAGGCCTGGCTCCCAATCCTTTTCTTTCCAGACCTGGCCCTGAATTCCATTGTTCCAGTTTGGGTCCCCTGCCTCTGCCTTGCAGGCCTGGTCCTGAACCCTTCTTGTTCCTGGATGGGCCCCACCGCCTTTACCTTCCAAGACAGGCCCAAAAGCTTCTTGTTGCAGTTTGAGCCCCCCACCTTTGCCTTCCAGACCTGGCCCAGAACCATTCCCGTTCCAGTTTGGTGCCCCTAGCCTTTGCCTTACCGACCTGGCCCTGAACCCTTCCAGCTTCAGTTTGGGCCCCCCTCTTTGTCTTCCAGACTTGGCACCAAGCACTTCTTGTTACAGATTGGGCCCCCCTCACCTTTGCCTTGCAGGCCTGGTCCCCAACCCTTCTCGTTGCAGGTCTGGACTCAAACCTTTCTCGTTCTAGTTTGGGCCCTTCATCTTTGCCTTACAGACTTGACTCTGAGCCCTACTTGTTCCTGTTTGGGTCGCACCGCCTTTGCCTTGCAGGCCTGACCCCAAGCCCATTTTGTTCCACTTAGGACACCCCCTCCTTTGCCTTGCAGGATTGGCCCGGAAACCTTCTCCTTCCAGTATGGGTCCTCCGATATTGGCCTTCCAGTCGTGGCCCCCTAAACCTTCTCATTCCATGCCTGGCTCCGAACCCTTCTTGTTCCAGTTTTGGGCTCCCTAACTTTGCCTTGCAGGCCTTCTCCCCAAACTTTCTCATTCCAGATGGGGCCCCACAATTTCTCATTCCAGTTTGGGACCCCATCTTTGCCTTACAGACTTGGCCCTGAACACTTCTCGTTGCAGTTTGCCCTGCCACCCGTCCTTTGCCTTGCAGGCCCAGGCCAGACCTATTCTCATTCCAGTTCGCATGCAGCCTCCTTTGCCTCCCAGACCTGGCTCTAAACACCTCTGAACACCTCTAAACACTGAGAAGCAGCGTGGCTCACTGGATAGAGCACGGGCTTTGGAGTCAGAGGTCATGGGTTCGAACCCCGGCTCTGCCACTTGCCAGCTGTGTGACTTTGGGCAAGTCACTTAACTTCTCGGTGCCTCAGTTCCCTCATCTGAAAAATGGGGATGAAGACTGTGAGCCCCACGTGGGACAACCTGATTCCCCTGTGTCTACCCCAGCGCTTAGAACAGTGCTCGGCACATAGTAAGCGCTTAACAAATACCAACAAATACCAACATTATTACCTCTGGTTCCAGTTTGGGTCCCCTCGCCTTTCCCTTTCACACATGACCCCGAACCCTTCTCGATCCAGTTTGGGTCCTCTAGCCTTTGCTCTCCAGACTTAGCCCCGATGGTTTCTCGTTACAATTTGGGCCTCCCTGCCTTTGCAGGCCTGGCACCGAACCCTTCTCATTCCACTTTGGGCCCCTCCACCTTTGCCTTCTAGGCCTTCTAGGCCTGGCTACGTACCTTTCTCATTACAGTTTGGGTTCCCCCGTCTTTACTTTCTAGACCTTTCCCCAATTCCTTGTCATGCCACGTTGGGCCACCCGCCTTTGCATTCAAGGCCTGGCCCCGAACCTTTCTCATTCCAGCTGCGGTTGACCCGCCTTTGCTTTCTAGACCTGGCCCGAATCCTTCTCATTCTAGTTTGGGCCCCCGCACCTTTACTTTGGAGGCCTGTCCTCCAACACTTGTCATTCCTGGCATGGCCCCGAATCTTCTCGTTCTAATCTGGGCCCACCAGAATGCCCTCCAGACCTGGCGCAGACGCCTATCGTTCTGGCTTGGGTCTTCTACCTTTTCCTAACAGACCTGGCCCTAAACCCTTCATATTCCAGTTTGGGCCTTCCGCCACTGCTTTCCAGATGTGTCCCCAAAAACCGCTTATTCCAGTTCAGGCACCTGCGCCTTTGCCTTCCAGGACTGGCCCATAACTATTCTCATTCCAGTTTGTACCCCAACTCTTTTGCCTCCCAGGCCTGGCCCCTAACCCTTCTCATTCCAGTTTGGGATCCCCGCCATTGCATTCCACACATGGTCACGAACCCTTCTCGTTCCAGTGTGGGCCCCCATGCCTTTGCCTTCCAGGCCTGGCCCTGAACCCTTTACATTCCAGTTGGGGCTCCATGCCTTTGCATTTCAGACCTTACCCTCAACCATTTTCTTTTGGTTTGGGCCCCAGCGCCTTTGCCGTGCAGGCCTGGCCCCAAGCCCTTATTATTCCACTTAGGGCTCCCCAGCCTTTGCCTTGCAGGATTGGCCTGGAAACCTTCTCGTTCCAGTCTGGGTCCCACGCCTTTGCCTTCCAGACCTGGCCTTGAAGCCTTCTCATTCCAATTTAGGCCTCCCCACCTTAGCCTTCCACACCTGGCCCTGAACCCTTCTGGCTCCACTTTGGGCCCCCCTGCCTTTGTCTTCCAGGCCTGGCCCTGAACACTTTTTTTCGAATTTTGGTCCCCCCACTTTTGCCTTCCAGACCTGGACCCCAACCATTGTCGTTTCAGGCCTGGTTCCAAACCCTTCTTGTTCCAATTTGAACTCCACCACCTTTGCCTTCCAGGCCCGGTTCTGAATCCTTCTCGTTCGAGTTTGGGCCCCCCTCATTTGCCTTCTAGACCTGGAATCCAAATCTCCTCTTTACAATATGGGCCTCCAGCCTTTGTCTTGCAGACCTGGCCACCAATACTTCTCGCTCCAGTTTGGGTCCCACTGATTTTGTCTTCTAGGCCTGGCCCTGAACGCTTTTTGTTCCAGTTTTGGTCCCCCCACCTTTGCCTTCCAAACCTGGCCCTGATCCCTTCCACTTTGGGGCCCCCCGCCTTAACCTTCCATGCCTGGACCCTACCCCTTCTCGTTCCCATTTGAACTCCGCCCCCTTAGCATTCCAGGCTTGGTTCCGAACCCTTCTCGTTCCAGTTTGGGGCCCCCACCTTTGCCTTCTAGGCCTGGAACCCAAATTTTCTCTTTACAATATGGGTCTCCAGCCTTTGTCTTGCAGACCTGGCCACGAACACTTCTCGCCCCAGTTTGGGTCCCACCAACTTTGTCTTCTAGGCCAGGCCCTGAACGCTTTTCGTTCCAGTTTTGATCCCCCCATCTTTGCCTTCCAAATCTGGCCCTGATCCCTTCTCATTCCAGGTTGGGCCACCCTGCCTTTGCTGCCAGGCATGGAAACCAACCCTTCTCGTTCCAGTTTTGGCCCTCTGCATTTTCCTTGCAGGCCAGGCCCCCAACCACTCTCATTCCTTACTTTGCCCCGAACCCTCCTTGTTCCCACTTGGGTATACCAACCTTTGTCTTCAAGGCTTGGTCCCCACCCTTCTTGTTCCAGGCCTGGCCACGAACGCTTCTTCTTCCAGTTTGGGCCCCCTACCTTTGCGTTGAAGGCCTGGCCCAGAACCCTTCTCTTGCCACTTGGGGTCATCCGCCTTTGCATTTCAGGCCTGGTCCCCAACACTTCTCCTTCCAGGCCTGGCCCCGAACTCTTCTCGTTCCAGGCCTGCCCCAAACCCTTCTAGGTGCATTTTGGGACACCCCGACATTTGCCTTGCAGGCCTGGACCCCAACCCTTCCCCTTCCAGCCCTGGCCCCGATAGCCTCTCATTCCAGTTTGGGCTCTGCAGTCTTTGCGTTCTAGACCTAGTCGCCAACACTTCTCGTTCAGGTTTGGGCTACCCTGCCATTGTCTTCCCAATCTGTCCCCAAACCCTTCTGGGCCTGGCCCCAAACAATTCTCGTTTCCCTTTGGTCCTCCCAATCTTTCTTGATCCAGGCGTGGCCCTGAACCCTCGTCATTCTGGTTTAGGTCCACCTGCCTTTGCCTTGCAGGCCTTGGCCCAGAACCCTTCACTTTCCAGTTTGGGAACCCAGCCTTTGAATTTCAGGTCTGTCCCGGAACACTTCTTGATCCAGACCTGGCCCTAAACCCGTTTTGTTCCTGTTTGGGCGCCCCCGAACTTTGCCTTGCAGGCCTAGCCCTGAACCCTTCACGTGCCAGACCTGGCCCTGACCCTTTCTCATTCCAGTTTGGGTCCCCACTTCTTTTCATTCCAGGCCTGGCTCTGAACCCTTTTCGTTCCAGTTTGGGTCTCCCCGCCTTTGCCTTCCAAGCCTATCCCGCACCCTCCAGGTTTGAGTTTGGGCCCTCTGCTTATGCC
Organism: Ornithorhynchus anatinus; assembly: GCF_004115215.2. Taxonomy (NCBI): domain Eukaryota; kingdom Metazoa; phylum Chordata; class Mammalia; order Monotremata; family Ornithorhynchidae; genus Ornithorhynchus; species Ornithorhynchus anatinus. The sequence goes on from NW_024396828.1 coordinate 15,310, forward strand.
GTGCAGACCTGTTCCCCAAGGCTACTGTTCCAGGCCTGGCCCCGAATGCTTCAAGTTCCAGTTTGGGCGCCCCGCCCCCCAACCGGCCTTTGCCTTCCAGCCTGGCCCTGAACCCTTCTCGTTCCACTTTGGGCCCTCATGCCTATGCCTTCCAACCCTGGCCCCGAACCCTTCTCGTTATACATTTGGTCCCCACCATTGCCTTCCACACCTGGCCCCGAACCCTTCTTATTTCATTTTGGGCTGCCCTAAATTTTCCTTGCAGGCCTGGCTCCCAACCCTTCTCATTCCAGACCTGGAACCGATCCAGTTGGAGCCCCGCCGTCTTTGCCTTCCAGAACTGGCCCCGAACCCTTCTCATTCCAGTTTGGCCCTCCCCACCTTTCCCTCCCAGATTTGGCACCAAACCCTTCTTCTTCCAGTTTAGATCCCCCCACCTTTGCCTTCCAGACCTGGCCATGAATCCTTCTCATTCCAATTTGGTTTCCCAATCGTTGGCCTACAGGTCTGGCCCTGAACCCTTCTCGTTTCAGTTTGGGTCACCCCACCTTTGCCTTGAAGGCCTGGCCCCCAACCCTTCTCTTTCCAGGCCAGACCTGGCCTCGAACCCTTCTCATTCCATTTTGGGTCTCCACTTCTTCTCATTCCAGGCCTGGCTCGGAACTCTTCTCGTTCCAGTTTGAGCCCCCTCTCCCCAACCTTAGCCTTCTAGACCTAGCCCCAAACTGTTCTCGTTCCAGTTTGGCTCTCCCCGCCTTTGCCTTCCAAGCCTGTTCTGAACCCTCCTCATTCTAGTTTTGCCCCCCCCCCACATATGTGGAAGGCTACTTGTTCGAGTCCTGGCCCCAAATGCTTCAAGTTCCAGTTTGGGCCCTCGGCCCCCCAACTGTCCTTTGCCTTCCAGACTTGGCCCCGAGCCCTTCAAGTTTCATTTTGGGCTTCCCTAACTTTGCTTGGCAGGCCTGACTCCCAACCCCTCTTGTTCCATACCTGGAACCGATCCCTTCTCGATCCAGTTAGAGCCCCGCCGCCTTTGCCTTCCAGACCTGGCCCCGAACCCTTCTCATTCCAGTTTGGCACACCCCACCTTTCCCTCCCAGACTTGTCACCAAACCCTTCTTCTTCCAGTTTAGATCCTCCCACATTTGCCTTCCAGACCTGGCCATGTATCCTTCTCATTCCAGTTTGGTATCCCCCTCGTTTGTCTTCGGTTCTGGCCTTGAACTCTTCTCTTTTCAGTTTGGGTCACCCCGCCTTTGCCTTCCAGACCTGGCCCCGAAACCTTTTCATTCCAGTTTGGGTCTGCCTACCATTGTCTTGCTGGCCTATCCCTGAACTCTTCTCGTTTCAGTTTGGGCCCCCAGCCTTGGCACTGCAAGCCTGGCCCCGAAACTTCTTCATTCCAGTTTTGGTCCTCAGCCTTTGCCTTTCAGGCCTGGCCCTGAACCCTTCTCTTCCAGTTTGGGTCCCATTGCCTTTACCTTCCTGGCCTAGCCCCGAACACTTCTCGCTCCCGTTTGGGTACCCCCACCTTTGCCTTGAAGGCCTGGCCCCCAACCCTTCTCTTTCCAGGACAGGCCTGGCCTCGAACCCTTCTCATTCCATTTTGGGCCCCCTGCGTTTGCCTTCCAGACCTGGCCCCAAACCCTTCTCGTTCTAGTTTGGGCGACCCCGCCTTTGCATGCAAGCCTGACCCTCCACCATTCTTATTCCAGTTTGGGCCCTCTGCTTTTGCCCTTCCAGACTTGACCCTGAGCCCTTCTCGTTCAATTTTGGATCCCGCCGTATTTGCCTCGCAGACCTGGCCCTGAACCCTTCTCATTCCAGTTTGTGCCCCAACATTTTGCATTCCAGGCCGGGCCCCGAACACTTCTCTTTCCAGTTGGGCCCCTCCGGCCTATGCCTTGCCGTCCTGGCCACCAACCCTCCTCGTTTCAGGCCTGGCCCCAAACCCTTCTTTTTCCAGTTTGGTGCCCCCTGCCCTTTACTTTACCGACCTGGCCCTGACCAGTGGGACCCAGCTCCTTTGCCTTCCAGGCCTATTCCCGAACCCTTCTCATTCCAGTTTGGGCACCGCAGCCTTTGCTTTGCAGGACTGGACCCCAGCCCTTCTCGGTCCAGTTTGGGTCCCCCACCTTTGCCTTCCAGACCTGGTCCTGAACCCTTCTTGTTCCTGTTTGGGCCCATCTGCCTTTGCCTTCCAGATGGGCTCCTGAACCCTTCTAGTTCCAGTTTGGGCCCCCCGCCTTTGCTTTTCAAACCAGTCCCTGAACCTTTCTCGTTCCAGGTTGGGATCTCCTGACTTTACCTTCCAGACCTGGCCCCCAACCCCTCTCGTTCCAGACCTGGCTCTGAACCCTTCTTGTTCTAGTTTGGCCTCCCACCTCCTTTGCCTTCATTGCCTGGCCCCGAACTCTTCTCCCTTCATTTTGGGCACACCAGCTTTTGCCTTGCAGCCCTTCCCCCGAATCCTTATCGTTCCAGTTTGAGTCCCCCCCACCTTTCCCTTCCAGACCTGACCCCGAGCCCTTCTTGTTCCAATTTGGGCCCCTCGCCTTTCCCTTGCAGGCTTGGCCTTCAGCCCTTCTCGTTCCTGGTTCGGCTCCAACGCCTCTGCCTTCCAGAGCTGGCCCCGAACCCTTCTCGTTTCATTTTGGGCTTCCCTAAATTTGCCTTGCAGGCCTGGTTCCCAGCCCTTCTCGTTCCAGACTTGGAACCGATCCCTTCTCGGTCCAGTTGGAGCCCTCCGCCTTTGCTTTCCAGCCCTGGCCCCGAACCCTTCTCATTCCAGTTTGGCCCTCGCCACCTTTCCCCCCCAGACTTAGCACCAAACCCTTCTTGCTCCAGTTTAGATCCCCCCTACCTTTGCCTTCCAGACCTGGCCATGAATCCTTCTAATACAGTTTGCTTTCCCCCTCGTTTGCCTTCGGGTCTGTCCCTGAACCCTTCTTGTTTCAGTTTGGGTCACCCCACCTTTGCCTTCCAGGCCTGGCCCCGAAACCTTTTCAATCCAGTTTGGGTTTTCCTGCCTTGCCTTCGAGGCCTGGCCTCAAACCCTCCCCGTTACAGTTTAGGTCTGCCCGCCTTTGTCTTGCTGGCCTATCCCTGAACTCGTCTCCTTTCAGTTTGGGCCCCCAGCCTTCGCACTGCAGGCCTGGCCCTGAAACCTTTTCATTTCAGTTTTGGCCCTCAGCCTATGCCTTTCAGACGTGGCCCTGAACCTTTCTCTTCCAGCTTGGGCACCACTGCCTTTGCCTTCCAGACCAAGTCCCGAACACTTCTTGCTGCCCTTTGGGTCCCCACCTTTGCCTTGAAGGCCTGGCTCCCAACCCTTCTCGTTCCAGACCTGGAACCGATCCCTTCTGGTTCCAGTTAGAGCCCCGCAGCCTTTGCCTTCCAGCCCTGGCCCCGAACCCTTCTCATTCCAGTTTGGCCCTCGCCACCTTTCCCTCCCAGACTTGGCACCAAACCCTTCTTGTTCCAGTTTAGATCCCCCCACCCTTGCCTTCCAGACCTGGCCATGTTTCCTTCTCATTCCAGTTTGGTTTCCCCCTCGTTTGCCTTTGGGTCTGGCCCTGAACTCTTCTCGTTTCAGTTTGGGTCACCCGCCTTTGCCTTCCAGGCCTGGCCCCGAAACCTTTTCATTCCAGTTTGGGTCTGCCCGCCTTTGTCTTGCTGGCCTATCCCTGAACTCGTCTCGTTTCTGTTTGGGCCCCCAGCCTTCGCACTGCAGGCCTGGCCCTGAAACCTTTTCATTCCAGTTTTGGGCCTCAGCCTTTGCCTTTCAGACCTGGCCCTGAACACCTCTCACTCCCGTTTGGGTTCCCCCACCTTTTCCTTGAAGGTCTGGCCCCCAGCCCTTCTCTTTCAAGGCCAGGCCTGGCCTCAAACCCTTCTCTTTCCATTTTGGGCCCCCTGTGTTTGCCTTCCAGACCTGGCCCCAAACCCTTCTCGTTCTAGTTTGGGTGACCCTGCCTTTGCATGTAGACCTGGCCCTCAACCATTCTTATTCCAGTTTGGGCCTTCTGCCTTTGCCCTTCCAGAGATGACCCTGAACCCTTCTCATTCAATTTTGGATCCCACTGCATTTGCCTCACAGACCTGGCCCTGAACCCTTCTCATTCCAGTTTGGGCCCCACCATCTCTGCATTCCAGGCCTGGTCCCGAATACTTCTCATTCCAGTTGGGGCCCTCTGGCCTATGCCTTGCCGTCCTGGCCACCAAACCTCCTCGTTTCAGGCCTGGCCCCAAACTCTTCTTTTTCCATTTTGGTGGCCCCTTGCCTTTACTTTACCGACCTGGCCCTGAACCCTTCTCCCTCCAGTGGGACCCAGCTCCTTTGCCTTCCAGGCCTATTCCCGAACCGTTCTCATTCCAGTTTTGGCACCGCAGCCTGTGCTTTGCAGGACTGGACCACAACCCTTCTCGTTCCAGTTTGGGTCCCCCGCCTTCGCCTTCCAGACCTGGTCCTGAACCCTTCTTGTTCCAGTTTGGGCCCATCTGCCTTTGCCTTGCAGGTCTGGCCCCCTACCCTTCTCTTTCCAGGATTGGCCCCAAACCCTTCTCATTCCAGTTTGAACGCCCTGCATTTGTATTCTAGCCCTGTCCCGAATCCTTCCCACTCCAGTTTGGGCCCTCCCAACCAACCTTTCCTTTAATATAAGCACTCGGATATTTTTGTCTAATTGGAGTTAGGGCTAGGCTAACTAATTTTTGACACATCGTAGGGCTATTTTTCATGCCTTTGGGTAATACCTTCCATTGATATCATTTAGTGGGGGCTCTAACACTGATAGAAGGGATCGAGAATGCAAATCTTTTTCGATCCTCTGTTTGAAGTGGGATCATATGAAAGCAGTCTTTAAGGTCTTTTATAATTAACGGCCATTCCTACGGGATCATGGCTGTATAGAGGGCAACCCTGGTTGTAAAGGATCCATGGGTTCCATGGTCTTATTTACTGCTCTTAGATCCGTAAGCATTCTCCATTTTCCTGATTCCGTGGACTGGTGGTCTCCTCAATATGTCTTGCTTGTAACTGTACTTTCACAATATGTTCTAGAGCCTCTAGCTTTTCTTTTGTTAGTGGCCAAAGCTCCACCCAGATAGACTTGTCTGAAAGCCGTGTAATTTTTTCTGCATATTGTTGTGGGGCAGTGACCATTATGATAAAGGGGTTTCGGTAGTTAACATCACTTTCATTTGCTGGAGTATATCTCTTCCCCACAGATTGATCGGGAGTCCATCAACTACATATGGTTGGAAATATCCTTGTTGCCCCTTGCTTTCCCATTTTAATAATTTGCTGCTTTGCGTGGGTGTTTCTACTGTTCCTATTCCTGCCAACGGGGCACTCCCTTGCTGTAGGGGCCAAGAAAGGGGCCAAGGCCTTTTGGCGATAATCGACTAGTCAGCCCCTGTGTCTATTAATCCTCTGAAGGTCTTCCCTTCGATAAGAATAGTCAGTTGTGGTCTTTCTAAAGTGATTGTTTGGGCCCAGAAGGCTTGATCTCCTGAGCTTCCAAATCCTTGAGCCTCTCTAACATGCTGATATGTTTTTCCAACCTGCTTGTAAGGAAGTATCAACAATTGAGCTATTCTTGTCCGTTCAGGAAACTGGACAACCTTTTGTGCATAAGCCAATACCGAGATTTCCCCTATATAATCTGAATCAATTACTCCGGGTATTACATTTAATCCTTTTAGGGTCATACCACTCCTCCCTACCACCAGACCCACAAAACCTATAGGTAAAGGCCCATAGATTCCTGTCGGTATTTTTTGAACTCCCATTTCTGGAGTCAGTACTACTTGTACAGCTGAGGGAAGGTCCAATCCTGCACTTTCTGGGATGGCTCTGGTGACGTCTGCATAGGAGAGATGGTGGCATGCTGGGGATACAGGGTATTCTCCTTGGCTACTGAGCGAGCCTGACTGAATGTTAGGGCCGCCCCTATTGTTTGTCGGGGCTGGGGCTGGCCCCTTTTTACGTTTCCCGATATCGGGGTTCTTTCTCTGCTAAAATTTGAGCGACACTCAGAACCCCAGTGGTTTCCCTTCTTACACTTAGGGCACACTGACAAAGGGCAGGTGTTTTGGGAAGGCATTCCCTTTCCTTTCAGGCGGTTTTTTTGCAAAGTGACCGTCCTTTCCACAATTAAAACATGTACCCTTAGCATTTTATTGCTGCATAGCTGCAGCCATTAAATTAGCATTAAAAGAGGTAGTGCCCACATCTTGACACTTCCGTATCATTTCAGTGGTTGTCATAGTCCTTTTATTCTCTGCCAAGGCTCTTTGGCAGTCCTGATTGCAATTATCATATGCAAGTTGTTTCACCAGTATAATTCCGGCCGTATGATCCCCTACACTCTTCTGTATTGCCATAGTTAATCTACTACCAAATTGTTCAAAAGGTTCAGACGGCCCTTGTAAAATCTTTGTAAAACTGGAGTTCGTCTCTCCCTTAGCTGGCAGCTTCTGCCAGGCTGTTTTTCCCACTATCATGATTTGCTGATAGGCTTGAAGTGTGTATGTGAGATGGTTGTTTGCTTTTTTAAAACCATAATTACAGCGGTCTGTCACGATAGGCCCACCCGGTCGCACCAAGTGGAAAAGCAGAAAGTTCCGGGGGGGCGGGGGGGGCAGGGCGGTGGCCGGAGCTGGAGTTAAGGAGTGGGAAGGGAGGGGAGGTGGGGGTGGCTCTGCTGGCCAGTCCTGGGGATGGAGACCCCAACCCCCGGGCCCAGGGATCAAGGGTCAAAGGCCAGCGGGGTACCACCGAATGGGGCTGCGTGGACCCTCCACGTATATGCCTGTCGGTCCGTGTGTATGCGCAAGCCTGGGTATTCAATGACAGGGAAAACAGTGAGAAAATCTAGAGGAATGTCTTGGTCTTGCTCTGAGGCTGTTATAATAGCCTTCTGGAGTGGGGTGGGGCTGTTTAGTTTCACTGTGACTGGAGACCAGGGATCCTGTCTTTCCTCCTTCAAAAAGGAAGAATCTACTTCGGGCAGAGGTGGTGGGAAATGAAAATCCTCAAGATTGGGATATATCTTGGCGGCCGACGGGAGTGGCAGGTGGGGAGGCAAATCTGGCCCTGCTGCGGTATCAACCTTAAGGACCCTATGAACTAAAGGTACTTTATTCTCAGGAGTAACACAAATCTTCAAGACATTCCATATAGAAAAAAGCTGCAACAGGGAAAGAGCTAGGGCCTTCTTGTCTATATCTTTCATTCATCTGTTTCCCGACCACTTTCCACTGTGTCAATAACCCCTTCCTTCGGAAACGATGGACAACACTTCTCGACACATTCCAAAAATTGTTCTATCTGTTGTTTAGTGATGATCAACCCTCTCTCCTTAACCACCTTCTTAAGCAAATTCACGTACTGTTCCCTATCTTTAAAGTGTACTTGGCCCACCCCTGCTGCGGAAAGTTTCAGGTCGGGCGACCCCGCGGTTAGCCTGGTGAATATAAGAAATTCCCTTACCTTTGTGATTCAGTGGAGCTCCGTGTTGTAAGGCGCTGAGTCACTCCTTCCTCTTGTGTCCCTGTGTTCGGGCGCCAAATGCCAGCATTTGGCGTGATGAGTGCTCAGTGAAGAAAATAGAGAGGGGAGAAAGAGTGGGCCAGGCGAGTCTAAGGCTCATGGCCATAGACTAGTTTATTTCACTGTATCAGTTCGTTTTATACAGTACCCATAACAATGATTAATCTTCCAGTCAAGGTTCAGTTGTTTTTACATCCAATGCTTAGACCTCAGCTCTTTGGCAAAGACTATGTTCCTTCTTATCCTGTTCAAGGTCCCGGAGGGATGTTTGTCTTAGACCAGCGTGCCCTGAGCCTTGCTCAGGTGGGCCAGAGGGGATAGGACACAAGCCCAGTCCCTTAGCTTCTCTCGCCAGTCCTGCAACACAGAACTAATCTCACTCCAGTTTGCACCCACCCTCCTTTGCCTCCCAGGCCTGGCTCTGAATCCTTCTGGTTCCAGTTTGGGTCCCCCCGCCTTTCCCTTTCACTCATGATCCCGAACTCTTCTCGATCCAGTTTAGGTCCTCTAGCCTTTGCTTTCCAGACTGAGTCCCGAATGTTTCTCGTTACAGTTTGGGCCTGCCCGCCTTTGCAGGCCTGGCACCTTCCCCTTCTCATTCCACTTTGCCCTCTCCGCCTTTGCCTTCTAGGCCTTCTAGGCCTGGCTACGTCCGCTTCTCATTCCAGTTTGGGTTCCCCTGCCTTTACCCTCTAGACCTGTCCCTAATTCATTCTCATTCCTGTTTGGGTCCTCCTGGCTTTGCCTTCTAGGCCTGGCACCAAACACTTCTCATTCCAGTTAGCCACCTTCCCCCCCACCCCCACCCTACTCTTGCCTTGCAGACCTGGCCACGAAAGGTTTTCGTTGCAGATTGTGCCCCCCACTTTTGCCTTGCAGGCCTTCCCCCTAACCCTGCTTCTCTTCCCGAAACTAGCCCTGAAACCTTTAGTTCCAGTATATGTCCCGCCGCCTTTGCCTTCCACACCTGGCTCCAAACTCTTCTCTTTGCCTTTTGGAACCCTCTACCTTGCCTTCTAGACCTGCCTCTAACCCTTCTCCTTCCAGTTTGGGGCTCCCAGACCTTGAATTTCAGGCCTGGACCCCGCCCCTCCTTGATACGTGCTTGGCCTCGATCCCTCCTCCTTCCAGTTTGGGTCCCCCACTTTCGTCTTGCAGATGTGGCCCTGAACCCTACTAGGTCAGGTTTGGGGCCCCCAGCCTTTGACAACCAGGCCTGTACCTCAATTCTTCTGATCCAGACCTGGACCCAAACGGACCCTTCTCATTCCAGTTTGCCCCACCCCACCTTTGCCTTCCAGGTCTGAAACCCAGCCATTCTTGATCCAGGCCTGGCACCAAACCCTTCTCGTTCAGGTTTGGGCCCCCCGGCCTTTGCCTATCAGGCCTGGACCCCAACCCTTCTCATTCCAGGTTGGGCCACCCGACTTTCCATTGCAGGCCTCACCCCGAACCTTTCTCATTCCAGTTTGGGTTGACCCGCATTTGCCTTCTAGACCTGGCAAGGAATCTTTCTCGTTTTGGTTGCTGCCCACCCCCGCCTCACCCCCCACGATTGCCTTGCAGACCTGGCCCAGAACCCTTCTTGTTCCAATTTGTGTTGCCCCATCTTTGCCTTGCAGGCCTGTCCCCCACTTCTTCTTCCAGTCCTGGCCCCCATCCCTTCTCGTTCCAGGCCTGGCCCTGAACCCTTCTCGTTACAGTTTGGGCTCCTCTGCCTTTGCTTTCTAGGTCTGGCCCTGAACCCTTCTCATTCCAGTTAGGGCCCCCCACTGCCCTTGCCTTGCAGTCCTGGCCCTGAAGCCTTCTCGTTCCAATTTAGGCCTCCCCACCTTAGCCTTCCAGACCTGGCCCCGAACCCTTCTTGTTCCAATTTGGGCCCCTAGCCTTTACCTTCTACATCTGTCCCCGAACCGTTCTCACTCCAGTTTGGGCCCCACTGCCTCCCCTGCAAGCTTGGCCATGAAGCTTCATCATTTGCCTTTCAGACCTGGCCCTGAACACTTCTCGTTTTAGGTTAGGTCCCCGACTTTGCCTTCCAGACCTGGCCCCACACCCTTTACATTTCAGTTTGGCTCCCCCGTCCTTTGCCCTCCAGTCCTGGCCCTGAACCTTTCTCGTCCCAATTTGGGAACCCTTGCCTTTGATTTCCAGATTTGGCCCTTAACGCTGCTCGTTCTAGTTTGGGCCCCACCACCTTTGCCTTCTAGGTTTGGCCCCAAACCATTCTCGTTCCAGTTAGGGTCCCTCTTCTTTGCCTTGCAGGCCTGGCCCCGAATCCTTCTCAATTCACTCTCGGCTCCCCCCTGCCCCCGCCACCCTCCTGGCCTATGACTTTCATTCTTCTCCCCGAAACTCTTCCTGTTCCAGTTTGAGCTCCCCGCCATTGCATTCCAGACATGACCCTGAACCCTTCTTGTTCCAGTTTGGGCCCCCTGCCTTAGCCTTCCAGACCTGGCCCCAAAACCTTTTTGTTCCAGTTTGCCCCACCCCCCCATCTGGCCAAGCAGACCTGTCCCCCAACCCTTCTCATTCCAGTTTGGGTCCCCCCACCTTTGCCTTCCAGGCCTGGCCCCCAACCCTTCTCTTTCCAGGCCTGGCCCCAACCCTTCTCGTTCCTGGCCTGGCCCCAAACGCTTCTTGTCCAGTTTGGGCTCCACTCCTTTGCCTTCTGGACCTGGTCCCCAAACCCTTCTCGTTCCAGTTTGGGCCCCTCGCCTTTGCCTTGCAGGCCTGGTCCAGAACCCATCTCTTTCCATTTTGGGCTACCCGTCTTTGCTTTTCCTTCCCGGCCTTGCAGGCCTAGGCCCCAAGCCTTCTCATTTCAGACCTGGTCCTGAACCCTTCTCGTTCCAGCTGGGTTCCTCCAGCCTTTGCCTTGCAGGCCTGGCCCTGAACCCTTTTTGTTCCAGTTTGGGCTCCTCCTCCATAGTCCTATACATCTAGCCCTGAATTCTTCTCCTCCCAGTTCTGGTCTCCCTGCCTTTGCCATTCAGGCCTGGCCCCAAACCCTTCTTGGTCTGGTTTGGGCCCCCCAGGCTTTGCCTTCCTGGCATGGCTCCAAATGCATCTGGTTCCAGTTTGGGATCCCCCACCTTTGCCTTCCAAGCCTGGAATTCAAGACTTCTCATTCCAGTTTGGGCCCCCACACGTTGGCCTTGAAGGTCTGGCCCCTAACCCTATTACCCAGGCCTGGCCCCGAAAATGACTTTTTCCAGTTTGGGCACCCCCATCTTTGCCTTCCAGGCCAGGCACGGAACTCTTCTCGTTCCAGTTTGGGCGCCCCCTCCTTTGCTTTGCAGGATTGGATCTCAGACCTTCTCGTTCCAGACTTGGCCCTGACCCCTTATTGTTCCAGTACGGGTCCCCCAGCCTTTGCCTTCCAGTCCTGGACCCCAACCCTTCCCGTTCTGTTTTGGGGGCCCCGGCCATTGCCTTACAGGCCTGGCCCCGAATCCTTCTTGTTCAAGTATGGGTCCCCCTGCCTTTCCCTTCCAGCCCTGGCCCAAGACCCTTCTAGTTCCAGACCTGGCGCAGAAACCTTCTGGTTCCAGTTCGGGCACCCCGCCTTTGCCTTTCTGGCATGGCCACGAACCCTTCTTGTTCCAGGCCTGGCCACGGACCCGTCTCAATCCAGTTTGGGCCACCCAGCCTTTGCCTTCCAGACCTGATCTCGAATCCTTCCCGTTCCAGTTTGGCACCCCCACCCAACTTTTCCTTTCAGGCCTGGCCCCCAACGCTTCTCGTTACCGACCTGGCCGTGAACACTTTTCATTCTAAGATGGGACCCTGCCTCGGCGTTCCAGGACTGGCCCTGAGCCCTTCTCATTCCAGTTTGTGTTCCCCTACCTTTGCCTTCCAGACCTGGCCCGAATCCTTCTCCTTCTAGTTTGGGCCTCCACACCTTTGCTTTGCAGGCCTGTCCTCCAACACTTTGTCATTCCTGGCATGGCCCCGAACCTTCTCGTTCTAGTTTGGGTGCACCAGACTGTGCCTTCCATAGCTGGCCCCGACGCCTCACGTTCTAGTTTGGGTCTCCCGCCTTTTCCTTAGAGATCTGGCCCCGAAACCTTATCATTCCAGTTTGGGCCCCCCGCCACTGTTTTCCAGACCTGGCCCCAATAACCTCTCATTCCAGTTCGGGCCCCTTCGCCTTTGCCCTCCAGGACTGGCCCAGAACAATTCTCATTCGGTTTGCACCCCACCTCTTTTGCCTCCCAGGCCTGACCCTGAACCCTGCTCGTTCCAGTGTGGGCCCCCATGCCTTTGCCTTCCAGGACTGGCCCCGCACCCTTTACATTCCAGTTGGGGCTCCATGCCTTTGCATTTCAGACCTTACCCTGAACCATTCTCTTTCCAGTTTGGGCCCCACCGCCTTTGCCTTCCAGTCCTGGCCCGAACCCTTCTCGTTCCAGTTTGGTATCCCCTGGCCTTTGCCTTACCTACCTGGTCCTGAACCCTTCTTGCTCCAGTTTGGGATCCAGCGCCTTTGCGTTCAGGGCCTACTCCCGAACTCTTCTCATTCCAGTTTGGGTTTTCCAACCTTTGCCTCCCAGACCAGGCCCCCAACCCTTCTCATTGCAGGGTTGGGCTCCAACTCTTCTCGTTCCAGTTTGGGCCTCCCGCCTTTGCTTTTCAGACCTGTCCCTGAACCTTTCTCGTTCCAGTTTGGGACCCCTGACTTTTCCTTCCAGGCCTGGTCCCCAACCCTTCTCGATCCAGACCCAGCCCTGAACCCTTCTCGTTCTAGTTTGGTCTTCCACCTCCTTTGACTTCCTGGCCTGGCCCCAAACTCTTCTCCTTCCAGTTTGGTCACACCAGCATTTGCCTTGCAGCCCTTCCCCCGAATCCTTATCATTCCAGTTTGGGTCCCCCCAACCTTTGCCTTCCTGACCTGACCCCAAGCCCTTCCTTTGCCTTTGCCTTTGCCTTTGCCTTTGCCTTTGCGTTTAGTCCTGGACCAAAATACTTCTCGATCCGAGCCTGGCCATAAACACTTCTCGTTCCAGTTTGGGTCGTATGCCTTAACCTACTGCACCTGGTCCCGACCCTTCTCGTTCCAGCTTGGGCATCCCCGAACTCTTCTTGTAACAGTTTGGATCGCTGCGTATTTGTCTTCCAGAGCTGGGCCAAACCCTACTCGTGTCATTTGGTGTCCCCGTGCCTTTGCCTGGCAGGCCTGACTCCCATTCCTTTTCGTTCCAGACCTGGCCCTGAATTCCTCTTGCTCCAGTTAGGGTCCCCTGCCTTTGTCTTCCAGGTCTGCCTCTGAACCCTTCTTGTTCCTGGTTGGGCCCTACCGCCTTTACCTTCCAAGACTGTCCCAGAACGCTTCTTGTTCCTGGTTGGGTCCCACTGCCTTTACCTTCCAAGACTGGCCTAGAACGCTTCTTGTTCCAATTTGGGCCCCCTACCTTTGCCTTACAGACCCGGCCCAGAACCATTCCCATTCCAGTTTGGTGCCCCTGACCTTTGCCTTACCGTCCTGGTCCTGAACCCTTCCGGCTCCATTTTGGGCCCCCCTCTTTGCCTTCCAGATTGGCCCCAAGCATTTCTCGTTATGCTTTGGGGGCCCGACGCCTTTGCCTTGCAGGCCTGGTCCCCAACCCTTCTCGTTCCAGGCCTGGACTCAAACCTTTCTCGTTTTAGTTTGTGCCCCTGGTCTTTGCCTTACAGACTTGACCCTGAGCCCTTCTTGTTCCAGTTTGGGCCCCACTGCCTTTGCCTTGCAGGCCTGGCCCCAAGCCCCTCTTTTTCCACTTAGGGCACCCCCTCCTTTGCCTTGCAGGATTGACCCGGAAACCTTCTCGTTCCAGTATGGGTCTCCTGACCTTGGCTTTCCCGACCTGGCCCCCTAAACCTTCTCATTCCATTCCTGGCCCCCAACCCTTCTTGCTCCAGTTTTGGTCTCCCTGACTTTGCCTTGCAGGCCTGGTCCCCAACCTTTCTTATTCCAGACCTGGCCCCGACCCCTTCTCGTTCCAGTTTGGGTCCCCATCTTTGCCTTACAGACTTGGCCCTGAACCCTTCTCATTCCAGTTTGGCCCTCCGGCTTTTGCCTTGCAGGCCTGCGCTGAACACGTCTGGTTCCAGATTGCCCCCCATGCCTTTCTCTTGCAGGCCTGGTCCAGAACTATTCTCTTTGCAGTTTGCACCCAGCCTCCTTTGCCTTCCAGGCCTGGTTCTGAACCCTTCTTGTTCCAGTTTGAGTCTCCCCGCCTTTCCCTTTCACTCATGACCCCGAACCCTTCTCGATCCAGTTTGAGTCATTTAGCCTTTGCTCTCCAGACTTAGCCCCGAACGTTTCTCGTTCCAATTTGGGCCTCCCCACTTTTGCAGGTCTGGCACTGAACCTTTCTCATTCCAATTTGGGCCTCTCCGCCTTTGCCTTCTACCCCTTCTAGGCCTGGTTACATACCCTTCTCATTCCAGTATGGGTTCCTCTGCCTTTACCTTCTAGACCTGTCCCCAATTCCTTCTAATTCTTGTTTGGGTCCTCCTGCCTTTGCCTTCTAGGCCTGGCCCCAAACACTTCTCATTCTAGTTAGCCACCTTCCCCCCCTCCCCCAACACCCACTTGCCTTGCAGACCTGGCCACAAAACGTTCTCACTGCAGGTTGTGCCCCCAACATTTGCCTTGCAGACCTTCCCCTCAACTCTGCTTCTGTTCCCGAACCTGGCCCTGAAACCTTTAGTTCCAGTATATGTCCTGCCGCCTTTGCCTTCCAATGTGGCTCCGTACCCTTCTCCTAGCCTTTTGGAACCCTCTACTTTGCCTTCCAGACCTGGCCTCGAGCCCTTCTCTTTCAAGGATGGGCACACCCGGCGTTCGCCTTCCAGACCTGGCCCGAATACCTCTCTTCCGGTTTGGGCCCCCCAGCCTATGCCTCGCAGGCCTGGCCCTCCACCCATCTTGTTCCAGGCATGGCTCTGAACCCTTCTCGTTCCAGTTTAGGCCCCCCTGCCTTTGCCTTCATTATCTGGCCTTGAGACTTACTCGTTCCAGTTGGGGGCCCCAGATTATACCTTACAGACCTGGCCTCATGACCTTCTCCATCCAGTTTGGGTCCCCCTGCCTTTGCCTTGTAGGCCTGGCCCCGAACTCTTCTCAATCCAGTTTGCCTCCCCACCCCCACCGACTTTACCTTCCAGACTTGGCCCCAAAACCCTCTCATTCCAGTTTGGCCCCTCCGCCATTGCCTTCCAGACCTGCCTCCAACCCTTCTCCTTCCAGTTTGGGGCTCCCAGACCTTGAATTTCAGGCCTGGACCCCAACCCTCCTTGATCCATGCTTGGCCTCGACCCCTCCTCCTTCCAGTTTGGGTCCCTCACCTTTGTCTTGCAGACGTGGCCCTGAACCCTAGTAGTTCAGTTTTGGGCCGCCCCAGCCTTTGACACCCGGGCCTGTACCCAAACGGACTCTTCTCGTTCCAGTTAACCCCACCCCACCTTTGCCTTCCAGGTCTGAACCCCAACCCTTCTTGATCCAGGCCCGGCACCGAACGCTTCTTGTTCCAATTGGAGGCCCCGGCCTTAGCCTGTCAGCCCTGGACCCCAACCCTTCTCATTCCAAGTTGGGTCACCCGACTTTGCATTGCAGGCCTGGCCCCCAACCTTTCTTCAGTTTGGGTTGACCCACCTATGCCTTCTAGACCTGGCCACGAATCAATCTCGTTTAGTTTGCCGTCCACCCCCACCCCACCCCCCAGGATTGCCTTGCAGACCTAGCCCGGAACCCTTCTCGTTCCAATTTGTGTTGCAACGTCTTTGCCTTGCATGCCCGTCCCCCACCTCTTCTTGATCCAGTCCTGGCCCCCAGCCCTTCTTGTTCCAGGCCTGTCCCCAAACCCTTCTAGTTCCAGTTTGGGCCCCGCCGCCTTTATCTTCCAGACATGGCCCCAAACCCTTCTCTTTGCACTTCGGAACACCCTCCTCTGCCTTCCAGACCTGGCCCCAAGCCCTTCGCTTTCAAAAATGCCCCCCCTCAACCCTGGCCTTCCAGACCTGGTACAAATCCTTCTTGTTCCAGTTTGGGTCTCCCATCATTTGCTTGCAGGCCTGGCCCCCAACCCTACTCGTACCAGTTTGGGGCTCCCAGTCTTGGAATTTCAGGCCTGGAACCCAACCCTTCTTGATCCATGCTTGCCCTCGAACCCTCCTCCTTCCAGTTTGGGTCCCCCCGGCCTTTGCTTTGCAGATGTGGCCTTGAACCCTTCTAGTTCAGGTTTGGGCCCCCAGCCTTTGACATACAGGCCTGCGCCCCATTCCTTCTGATCCAAGCCTGGCGCTGAACCCTTCTCGTTCCACTTTGGCCCCTCCCCTGCCTTTGTCTTCTAGGACTGACCCCGAAAGCTTTTTGCTCCAGTTTTGGTCCCCCCGCCTTTCCCTTCCAGACCTAGCCCTGATCCCTTCCCTTTCTAGTTTGGCCCCCCCTGCCTTTGCCGCCAGGCCTGGAAACCAACCCTTCTCGTTCCCGTTTGGACCCTCTGCCTTTGCCTTCCAGACATGGCACCTAATGCTTCTCATTCCAGTTGGAGTCCCCCTGCCTTGGCCTCTCGGTTAAGTATGGGTCTCCCCACCTTTGCCTTCCAGTCCTGACCCCCAAACCTTCCAGTTCTAGTCCTGGCCCTGAACCCTTCTCCTTTCACTTCGGGCCACCCTGACATTGACTTCCAGGCCTGGCCCCGAACCCTTTTTATTCCAGTTTTGGTCCCTCTGCCTTTGACTTGCAGACCTGGCCCTCAAGCCTTCTCATTCCAGCCCTGGCCTGAAACCTTCTCGTTCCAGTATGGGTCCCGCCACCTTTGCCTGGTCCCAGATCTGGCCCTGAACTCTTCTTATTCTAGTTTGGAGCCTCCACACTTTTGCCTTGCAGGAATGGTTCAGAAGCCTTCTCTTTCCATTTTGGGCTCCCCATTTTGGCCTTGTAGGACTGGTTCAAAAGCCTTCTCATTCCAGGCCTGGCCCCGAATCCTTCTCGTTCTAGTTTGGGTCCCCCTGCTTTTTCCTTTCAGATCTGGCCCCCAACACTTCTCGTTCCAGACCTGGTCCTGAACCCTTTCCATTCCAGGATGAAACCCCGCCTTGGCCTTCCAGACCTGGCCCGAATCCTTCTTATTCCAGTTGAGCTCCCCAGCCTTTGCTTTGCAGGCCTGCCCTCCAACTCTTCTCGTTCCTGGCATGGCCCCGAACCCTTCTCGTTCCAGTTTGGACTCCCCAGGCTTTACCTTCCATACCTGTCCCCTAGCCCTCCTTGTTCCAGTTGCAGCCCACCAGACTGTGCCTTCCAGACGTAGCCCCAACGCCTCTCATTCTAGTTTGGGACTCCCGCCTTTGCCTTCCAGGCCTGGCCCTGAACACTTCTCGTTCCAGTTTGAGTTCCCCTGCCTTTGCCTTACAGTCCTGGCCCTGAACCCTTATCGTTCTAGTTTAGGCCCCCCACCACTGCCTTCCAGACCTGGCCCCCAAAGCATCTTGTTTCAGTTTGAGCCACCGCAACTTTGCCTTCCAGGCCTGACCCAGAACTATTCTAATTCCAGTTTGCACCCACCCTTCTGTGTCTCCCAGGCCAGGCCCCAAACCCTTCTCGTTCCAGTCTGGGTCCCGTGCCTTTGCCTTCCAGACCTGGCCCTGAAGCCTTCTCGTTCCAATTTAGGCCTCCCCACCTTAGCCTCACACACCTGGCTCTGAACCCTTCTCGCTCCAGGTTAGACCCCACCGCCTTTGCCTTCCAGACTTGGCCCCAAACACTTCTTGTTTCAATTTGGGCCCCCCAGCCTTTGCCTTCCAGTCCTGGCCCCAAACTCTTCTCGTTCCAGTTTGGGCCCCCCAGACTTTACCTTCCACACCTGTCCTCGAACAGTTCTCATTCCAGTTTGAGGCCCCCTGCCTCTGCCCTGCAGGCCTGGCCATGAAGCATTATCATGCGCCTTTCAGACCTGCCCCTGAGCCCTTCTCGTTTCAGGTTAGGCCCCCCGCCTTTGCCTTCCAGACCTGGCCCCGCCCCCTTTACATTCCAGTTTGCCCCCCCGCCCCGTCCTTTGCCCTCCAGGCCTGGCCCTGAACCTTTCTCGTTCCAGTTTGGGAACCCTTGCCATTGACTTCCAGACTTGGTCCCTAACGCTTCTCATTCTAGTTTGGGCCCCACCACCTTTGCCTTCTAGGCTTGGCCCAGAATCTTTCTCGTTCCAGTTTTGGTTTTCTCATCTTAGCCATCCAGTCCTGGCCCTGAACATTTCTTGTTCCAGTTTGTGTCCTCTCACTTTGGGCTTGTAAGCCAGGCCCCCACCCTTCTCATTCCAGGCCTGGCCCTGAACCCTTCTTGTTCCAGTTTGGGCCCCTCGCTTTTGCCGTTCAGCCCTGGCCCAGAACCTTCTCATTCCAGCTGGGGACCCCCGGCCATTGTCTTGCAGACCTGGCCCCCAACCCTTCTCATTCCGGCTCTGGCCCCAAACCCTTTTCGTTAACAATTTGGCCCACAATGGGGTTGCCTTCCAGACCAGGCCCCTAACCATTCTCATTCCAGTTTGGGTCCCCCCACTTTGGCCTTTAAGGCCAAGCCCCAAACACTTCTCGTTCCAGTTTGAGGCCCCACGCCTTTACCAAGCATTCCTGGCCCCCATCCCTTCTTGTTCCAGGCCTGCCCCTGAGCCCTTTTCGTTCCAGTTTTGGTCCCCCAGCCATTGTCTTCCAGGCCTGGCCCTGAACCCTTCTTCTTCCTGGCCTGACCCCCAGCCATTTCCTTCCAAGCCTGACCCCCAAACCTTCTCTTTCCAGTTTTGGCCCACCAGCTTTTGCCTTCAAGACCGGGCCCTGAAACATTCTCATTCCAGTTTGGGCCCTCCGCCTTTGCCTTCTAGACCTGCCCCCAACACTTCTCGTTCCTGTTTGACCTGTCCAGTCTTTGCATTCCAGGCCAGGACCCCAACCCTTCTAGATCCATGCCTGGGCCCGAATCCTTCTCATTTTAGTGTGAGTCCCCCTGCCTTTGCATTCCAACCTGGCACCCAACCCTTCTCGTTCCAGTTTGGGCCCCCCATCCAGGCTTGTACCCCAACCCTCCTGATACAGACCTGGATCAACAGCTTTCAAGTTCCAGTTTGCCTCTCCCTGCCTTTGCCTTCCAGGCCTGGACCCCATCCCTTCTCTTTCCAGGTGGGGCCACCCGCCTTTGCATTGCAGGCCTGTTCCCCAACACTTCTTGTTTCAGACCTGGCCCTGCATCCTTCTTGTTCCTGTTTGGACCCCCCTTCCAGACCTGCCCCTGAACCCTTCTTGTTCCAGTTTGGGCACCCCCGTCTTTGCCTTCCAGGGCTGGCGCAAACCCTTCTTGTCCTCGTTTGGGTCCACCCATCTTAGCCTTGCAGGCCTGGCATCCAAAACTTTCTCATTTCAGACCTGTCCCTGAACTCTTCTTGTTCCAGTTTGGGGCCCCCCACCTTTACCTTCCAGACCTGGCTCTAAACACTTTTGTTCCAGTTTGCTGCCCCTACCTCCCCCCAACCTTTGCCTTCCAGACCTGGCCCCAAGCCCTTCTTATTCTATTTTGGGTCCCCCAGCTTTTGCCTTACAGGCCTGGCCCTGAACACTCTCGTTCCAGTTTGGGCCCCCCGCCGTCCTTAGCCTTCCAGACCTGGCCCCGAACCCATCTGGTTCCACTTTGGGTCCCCTCACCTTA
Organism: Ornithorhynchus anatinus; assembly: GCF_004115215.2. NCBI lineage: Eukaryota > Metazoa > Chordata > Mammalia > Monotremata > Ornithorhynchidae > Ornithorhynchus > Ornithorhynchus anatinus. The sequence goes on from NW_024396828.1 coordinate 34,542, forward strand.
GCCTTCCAGACCTGGCCCAAAACACTTCTCGATCCACTTTGGGCCCCCCCAGCCTTTGCATTGAAGGCCTGACTCTCAACCCTTCTTGTTCCAGGGTGGGCCCTGAACCCTTCTTCCAGTTTGGGCCCTCCACCTTTGCCTTCCAGACCTGGCCCTGAAGCCTTCTCGTTCCAGTTTGGATCCACCGCCTTTGCGTTGCAGGCCTAGCCCCCAACCTTTCTCATTCAAGGCCTGGCCCCGAATCCTTCCCATTCCAGTTTGGGACCCCCTGCCTTTGCCTTCCAGACTTGGCCCCGATCTCTTCTCGTTCCAGTTTGGGTTGCCCCGCATTTGCCGTCCAGAACTGGACCCGAACACTTCTTGTTCCAGTTTGGGGTCCCCTGCCTTTGCCATTCCAGGCCTGGACCTAAACCCTTCTCGTTGCATTTTGCCCCCCCACCCACTTTGCCTTCCAGTCCTGGACCCCAACCCTTCTTGTTCCTTGTTCCATGCCTGGCCTTGAACACATCTCATTCCAGCTTGAGTTTTCTGGCCTTTGTCTTGCAGGCCTGGCCCCCAACTCTCTCGGTCCAGGCTTGGCCCCGAACCCTTCTCGTTCCAGTGTGGGCCCTCCTGCGTTTGTCTTCCACACCTGGCCCTAAACCCTACTCATTCCAGTTTGTCCCCCCAGACTTTGCCTTCCAAACATGGCCCCGAACTCTTCTATTTCCACTTTGGGCCCCCTCAAAGCCTTCCAGGACCTGGCCCCAAACCCTTCGGTTCCAGTTTGGGCCACCCCTCCTTTGCCTTCCAGGCCTGGCCCTGAACCTTTCTCGAACCAGTTTGGGTTCCCCCGCATTTGCCTTGCAGGTCATGCCCTGAACCCTTCTCTTTCCAGTTTGCCCGCCCCCTCCCACCTTCGCCTTGCAGACCTGGACCTGAACGCTTCTCGTTCCAGTTTGAGCCACCCCTCATTTGCCTTCCAGGACTGGGACCCCATACCTTCCTTGAACCAGTTTGGGTTCCCCTGTGTTTGCCTTGCAGGCCTTGCCCTGAACCCTTCTCTTTCCAGTTTGGGCCCCCCGCCTTTGCCTTGCAAGCCTGGTCCCCAACCCTTCTCTTTCTGGTTTGGGTACTCACTACTATGCCTTCCAGGCCTGGCTCCAAACCCTTGTCATTCCATTTTGGGCCACCACGCCATAGTCTTCCGGACCTGGACCTGAACACTTCTCGTTCTAGTTTGGGCCTCCGGATTTAATGTTGGTATTTGTTGGTATTTGTTAAGCCCTTACTATGTGCCGAGCACTGTTCTAAGCGCTGGGGTAGACACAGGGGAATCAGGTTGTCCCAAGTGGGGCTCACAGTCTTCATCCCCATTTTACAGATGAGGTAACTGAGGCACCGAGAAGTGAAGTGACTCACCCAAAGTCACACAGCTGACAAGTGGCAGAGCTGGGGTTCGAACCCATCACCTCTGACTCCAAAGCCTGGGCTCTTTCCACTGAGCCACGATTTGACACCTGGCCCTGAATGTTTCTCATTCTACTTTGGGCCCTCTGCCTTAACCTTCCACACCTGGTCATGAACCCTTCTCGTTGCAATATAGACCCCACCGCCTAGCCTTCCAGGCCTGGCCCCCAACCCCTCTCATTCCAGTTTGGGCCTCCGCACCTTTGCTTTCCACATGTGGCCCTGAACACTTCTTGTTCCAGTTTAGTCCCCACTGCCTTTAACTTCCAGGCCTGGCCCCAATCCCTTATTGTTCCATTTTGAGCCACCCCAAATTTGCCCTCCAGGATGGGCCCGAAGCCTTCTCATTCCAGCTTGGGTCCCCTGCGTTTGCCTTGCAGATCTAGCCCCGTACACTTCTCGTTTCAGTTTGCCCCTCCCCCACAACCCCGCATTTACCCTACAGGCCTGGCCATGAACTTGATCTTTCCAGTTTGGGCCCCCCACGTTTGCCTTCCAGACCTGGCCCCAAACCCTTGTCGTTCCAGTTTGGGCCTGTTCCAAGGTGACCCTGGGGTACTGACCATCTCAAGGTCAAATGCTATCTCCTGACCTCCTGAACCAGCAGGCGGAACTCGGAGGTGAGGGTGGGACACCGCCCCCACAGCCGAAACTGCCAGATTGACAGCCCAAGCTGGGAATACAGAAGGTGTCCCTTGCCCCCGTGACAATCAAATTAGGAATGGAGGAGGGGGGAGGGCAGAGATTCGATAAATTGAGACCGGAAGCTGGAATGACCTAAGAGCACAGGTGATAAATACCTGCGGCCTCTAACCTTCTGTGCAGAGGAATAGGACTTGCAGCAGGCGGCTGTAGGTCGCCTCTGTCCAGAGTGCGAGAAGGCCGCTCTGCCTGCACCAAGTGAGGAGCTGTGGGATGGGTGAGTGTCCAGTTCTGCTGAACGCTCGTGGGGTGGTGAAGCATCTGGCTTCACATGGGTATATAACGTTTAAATGGATTTGATGTCTAAGTGGGTGCCTCCCCAGTGGGACGTGAATATGGTGGGAGCTAGCCACCTCACCAAGTGCGAGTAACCATAAGTGGGTAACGTATAACTGGGTTTAACGTGTAAGTGTATGTAACTAATAAGTGTATGTAACTCATTCGTGTTTAACGCATAAGTATATTTAACGCAAAGGTGGATTCCTCCTGGGTAGGGCGAGCACATGGTGGGAGCCAGCTGTCTCACCACATGTGAGTAAATCATAAGTGGACTTGGGTGTCCGGCCACATGCAAGTAACATACAGTGTATTCCTCCCGTTAGGGATGCTTTAACACCATATTTTTTCCAAAGGGGAAGGTCGATTTGTCACGTCTAAATAATTAATTAATTCAATTCGCCCCGTGGAATAAAGTCTATACAAAACTCAGGTTTTCCATCCCCGGCCTCTCTCTCTTTCTCTCTCTCGCCACGCCGATTCCGAAAGAACCTCTCCCCAGCGAAGGATGATAGGGCCCCACCGCCTTTACCTCACAGACCTGGCCCTGATCCCTTCTCATTCCAGTTTGTGTTTTCCAGCCTTTGCCTTGCAGGCCTAGCATAACCTTTCCCATACCCTAACCCTTTTCCCAGCCTAACCTTTTCCAATAGCCAATTCTTCTCCCTGTCCTAACCTTTTACCTTGGCCTACACTCTTCCCTGACCTAATCTTTTCCCGTGGCCTAACCTTTTCCCCTAGCCTTAACATTTCCCTTAATCTAAACTTTCACCTACCCTAACATTTTCACGTAGTCTGATGTTTTTGCCATGCCCAACCTTTTCCCTTGTCCTATCCTTTCCCCTGGTCTAACCTTTTCCCTTAGCCTGAACTTTACACCTAGCCTTACCTTTTCCCATGAGCTAACCTTTCCCTTGGCCTAAACTTTCAGCTAGCCTAACCTTTTCCCCTTGCCTAACCTTTCTCCTTGGCCTAAACTTCCCCTTAGCATAACCTATTCCCCAGCTTAAACTTTACCCATGGCCTAACATTTTACCCTGACCTAAGCTTTTCCCTAGCGTAACCTTTGCCTTAACCTAAACTTTACACCTTACCTAACCTTTTCCCAAACCCTAAACTTTCCCCTCGCCTAACCTTTTCCCATAACGTAATCTTTGTCCATGGCCTAATCTTTTCTCCTAACCTAACATTTCCCCTAACCTAACTTTACACTTTGCCTAACTGTAACGACACATGCCGTTGAGTTGCTCAGATTCCAGAAAAGGAAGCAGACCACGCCAGTCAGGCTTAGTGAGATATCTATAAAAGTGGTTTATTGGGGAAGTTATTTAGGGGACAGCCCTGGGTGGTGGCAGGATACAGGAGACACACCACTCCCCGCCTAGCTTTATATGCCACCCCTTTATATGCCGCATGACATCACTACAAAAACAAAACAGCTTACATAAGGTGTTCAGCCTGCCCGGATGCCCAGGGTGCATACCATAACAGCGTAGGTGTAGCAGTGCACATGACTCTGCCTTGAGGACTGTTGGCAGGTCAGAGCCGGGACACAATCACCCCTACATTAACCTTTTTCATATAGGCCTAACCTTTCCACTCGCCCAAACTTTGCCCTAGCCTAACCTTTCCCATCACCTAATCTTTTCTCCTAGCCTAACTTTTTCCCATAGCCTAACCTTTTCCCATCATCTAATCTTTTGTCCTAGCCTAACTTTTTCCTGTAGCCTAACCTTTTCCAATAGCCTAATCTTTTCTCCTAGCCTAACCTTTTCCCCGGCCCTAAACTTTTCCCCTGCCCTAACCTTTTCCTATGGCCTCAGCCTTTCCCCAGAGTAATCTTTTCCCCAGCCTAACCTTTTCCCTTGGCTTAACCTTTTCCCTAGCCTAACCTTTTCCCTTAACCTAACCTTTCCCCAACCTAACCTTTCTCCTAGCCTAAACTTTTCCCTTAGCTTAAACCTTTCCCCTGGCCTAAACTTCTCCCTAACCTAACCAAATCTAAACTGTACACCTTGCCTAGCATTTTCCCATAGCATAACCTTTCCCCTAGCCTAATCTTTACCTATAGTCTAACGGTTCCCCTGGCCTAATCTTTTCTCTTAGCCTAAACTTTTCCCCTGACCTAAAGTTTTCTCTGTCCTAACTTTTTCCCATGGCCTAAGCTTTTCCCCAGCCTAATCTTTTCCCCTAGCCTAAGCCTCTCCCTAGCCTAACCTTCTCCCTGGCCTAACCTTTACCCCTAGCATAACCTTTTCCCCCAGCCTAACCTTTTCCCTAGCCTAACCATTTCCCATAATCTAACCTCTTCCCCGGCCTAACCTTTTCCCCTAGCCTAACCTTTTCCTCTGTCCTAACCTTTTCCCTTAGCCTAACCTTTTCCACTTCCCTAACCTTTTTCCTGGATTAACCTTTCCCCTGGTCTAACCTTTGCCCTCAGCATAACCCTTGCCCGGCTTAAACTCTTTCTAACCTTTTCCCCTTGCCTAAACATTTCCCTAACCTAATGTTTTCCACTAGTCTAACCTTTCCTCTACCATAATTTTTCCCTTAGCCTAACCTTTTCCCTGACCTAACCTTTTCCCATGGCCTAACCTTTTCCCCTGGCCTAACATCCCCTAGCCAAACCTTTCCCCATCTTTAAATGTTTCCCCTAGCCTAAGCTTTTCCCTGGGCCTTACCTTTTCCCTGACCTAACCTTTTTCCCTTGGCCTAACGTTTTCCCTTAGCCTAATCTTTTCCTTTAGCCTATCCTTTTCCCCTAGCCCAATCTTTTCCCCTATCCTAACCCTTTCTCCTAACCTAACCATTTCCTATAGCCTAACCTTTTCCCATAGCCTAACTTTTTCCAATAGCCTAAACTTTACCTAGTCCTAACCTTTTCCCCTAGCCTAGAACTTTTCCCTTGCCCTAACCTTTTCCCCTTGGCTAGCCTTTTCCCCTGGCCTAACTTTTTTTACTAGCCTAAACTTTTCCCCAGCCTAATTTTTTTCCCTAGCGTAAACCTTTCCCCTAGCATAACCTTTTGCCAGGCTTACACTTTTCCCATGGCCTAATCTTTTCACCTAGCCAATGTTTTCCACTAGCCTAACCTTTCTTCTAATTTAATTTCCTCCCTGGCCTATTTCCCCTTGTATTACCTTTTCCCCTTGTATTACCTTTTTACCTGGCTTAACCTTTTCCCTTAGCCAAACCTTTTCCCATAGCCTAACCTTTTCCCTAACCTAACCTTTTCCCCAGGCCTAACCTTTTCCCTTTGACTAACCGTTTCTCTTTGTTTAACCTTTTCCACTAGTCTAACCTTTTCTGCTATCCTAATCTTTTCTCCTAACCTAACCATTTCCCCTAGCCTAACCTTTTCCCAGGCCTAACATTTTCCCCTAGCCTAAAACCTTTCCCCTACCTTAACCTTTTCCCCTGGCCTAAACTTTACTCTGGCCTAGGCTTTTCCCCTGCCTAACCTTTTCCCCTAGCCTAGCCTTTTCCCATTGTCTAACCTTTTCCCCCAGCTTAACGTTTCCTCCTGGCCTCACCTTTTACTA